>NW_027551562.1:3456943-3569052 GCF_008692635.1 Crocuta crocuta | reverse complement strand
ACCACTTTTACGTGTGTAGTTCAGTGGCGGTAAGTACATTCAGTTCTTCTTGTAATCATCACCCCCAACCTTCTCTGGAACCTTCTCATCCTCCCAAACTAGGGCCCCTGACACTCCGTACCTGTTAAACACTAACTCCATGTTCCATACACACCCAGCCTCTGGCAAACCGCATTCCACACTATACATTTTTAAATGAACAATGAAACCTGGAAGGCTTTGAAAGCCCCCCCCTCACAGGTGCCCGTCCACCCTTTTTCTGTTCCCCTGGACATGTAGTAAAACTGCTCACAGATCCAGTATTTTAGTTATTCCTTCGTTTTGGTACTTGAGAGTTTTACAAAGAGGATTGAAATGCGTTCTGATTTGGCTCTCAAGAAAGAGAGCCAAATACTACTTTGAGAACCAGGTAGTGTTTCTTCTTATTTAGCAAAACTCACAAAATTAGGAGACTTGCCTTGAGACCTGCAGTTAGGAACTGTCCGCCACACGTCGGACACGGACACACACATAGAGGGCATCTCATCACAGATGGATGCTCTCTAGTTATAGCTGGAAAAAACTTAAGCAAAGCCAAACTGCCTGGCCTGATTGTCATGCATCCTTTTGGAAGAATGACGGACATATAGGTGGAAGAACGCAGATCCTGACTCGGTGATGACACAGGGGTGCCTGGTGTGCCTTGACCAAACCAGGCGATGAGGCAGGCGTGGCCAGATGCGTGTGCTCCCCTCGGGTCCTCTGCACAGCTGTGCTTCTATGAAAAGACATCAGAGAGATTCCCCAGAAATCAGCAAACTTCCAGCCAGCGCCGTCTCTGGGTTTATTGCTGAGCAGGTGTCCTGTCGAGGATAAAGGGACTTCTCCACAGCTCCCAGGCCCTCATAAAGGCAGGAGGAAATGGAGACCTCGTCTCGCAAAGCATCAGCAAAGAATCCATAGATAAGCATGGTGGGCGCACTGCGCTCAACCTGGTTATACCAGTTTCTCTCCAGGAGAATAAATAATAATTATTTAGTAGAATAATAATAATAAAATAAAACATGCAGCATTTATTGAGTGTTTAGCTACCTGTGGGCACCGGGAGAAAGGTTCTGTCTGTGCTGTCTCTTCCAGTCGTTCTTGGTTCTCACCTCAACCTTGTTATGCTTATGAAGCTGACATTTAACGTCACTGGGGAACTTGCTCTGAGTCACACAACCATAAAGTGACAAGGTTTCGACCATCNCACACCCCCTTGGAGCTACCCGGGCCTCAGTGGACAGTTTGTGTATGGTCCAATGGCTTCGGACCTCGTGAAGCATCTCCCTCTTTGCTTGAGATCTCTCTCAGCCCAGGCAGAGTTCACACTTCCAGGAACAATCCTCAAACGATGAGGCACAGGAGTTGGGTGGTAAATATCCAGATTCCTCATCCCCTGGCAGGACAATCCATGACGTGTTGTCTTTGGTGTCACAAGGGATCCCAGGAAGATGGAGCCCCTCTCCCCCACATCGGCGGCTTGCTCCTTAATTCACCCTCTGTGGTTTTCCTGCCTCCCTTGTCCAACTTCTTCACCCTCGCTGTGCTTCTTGGGATCAATTCTTGATAATCCGCTTGTCACCAAAACCTTTGCTCAGATTGTGTTTTGGGGGGAACCCAAACTAAAACAGGTCATTTTTCAATGACCATCTGATAGGACGCAATTTGCAGAAAACAATTTGGGAAGCATGTATCACCTCAACACCTTTCTTTTTTATAGATAAGGAAACTGAATTCCAGAGAGAGGAAATACCAAGTGATGAACTAGCAGCAGAGCCCTGGCAATATCTCAAGCCTGCTCCTCCCCATCTAGGGCCCTTTCAACACAGCCAGACTCTGCTTCCTGTCTGGTGAGACATGGTCATGTGCTTCTTGTTCTCACTAGACTCCTCCATGCCAACCAGGAATGTAGGGAGGTCCAGAGAAAATGGAATGCTTGAACTTCCAGACTGTGGCTCATGGGACCCAGAAAAGATCAAAGATAAACACAAAAGTGAGTGTGATTTACAAGTAAGAATGAGTTCTAGGCGGCGCTGCTATCTTCTGATGGGGAGGATTAATTAACATCTATTAGGTAATGGCTGTGACCAAGAATGTCCTAAACACTATAGAATTATCACATACGGTGCTGATTTCATAAATGAAGAAGAAGAGGCAGAGAGAGATAAAGCAACTTCCCTATGATTGAAGAGCTGACAAGTGGAAAGGATGAGATTTGAAGCTGGGCCCTCCAGCTCTGAGCCCACACCCCTAACCACTGTGCTATCCACTTACATGTGTGCCAGAGGGCTGAATAAGGACATGTAGTTGTGCAAGACTTGCTTATGGAGAAGCTGAGGAAGCACCTGATGAGAAGGGCTGGGATGTTTGGACAGAGAGAGTGAGATTGAGAAAGAGGCATTGTTGTAAGTAGAAACCTAAGATCTAAGATTTGTCTGTGCTCAGCCAAGGTACCATCAGAACCACTGGCTTATTCGCTCTGTTGACACTTCAGGGCTCTCACACAGGCTGCCCATGTGGCTTGAGTTCATGCCCCCTCCTATATGCCTCACTATTGATCCCTACTGACTAAAGGACTCTTTTTGATCCTTATCATGTGGCCTAAACCAATCTTTTCAAGCTTGAAGGAGAAAAGGCAAGTTGGCCAGCATGGTGCTTGAAAACCAGGATCCTTTCAAAAGGGGGTGTGGTCAGGGGTCCTGGGTAGCTCAGTCTGTTAAGCATCTGACTCTTGATCTCAGCTCAAGTCTTGGTCTCAGGGCTGTGAGTCCAAGGTCATATTGGGTATGAAGCCTTCTTAAAATAAAGGGGCTGTGGTTGTAGTTGGGCATTTAGGTATCCACACATTCATTCATTTAACCAGTGTTTAACATCTGTTGTGTACTGGGGACAGTGTTACTTGCTGGGATCAAATGATAAGAAAACAGAACAACCACCGTCCCACATAGAGTTGAGAATCTAGTTTCCCACAGCGTCTAGTAGGAACATCATACAAGCTACTTCTTTTTTTAATACATTAAACTTAACGAAAAACAGTAGTTGCGATTAATGTCAATGCTACATTTCATTCAGTCCAAAGTATCCACTATCATTTCAATAAGTAACCAATATAAACATTATTGAGATATTTATCTTCTTATTTTTTGCACCAAGTCTTGAAAACCCAGTGTGTTTGCTGCCTGCACTGTATGTCCTCTGGGACTAGTCATATTTCAAGCTCCCGACGGCCACCTATCAATTGATAGCTGCCAAATTAGATAGCATAGCTCTCGTTGGAAAGATGGTGGAAATAAGTGATCTCATAAATTGTGGTGCCTAATGAAACAGGGATGGTGTATTATAAGATGGATGGAGCCCTGAATTGGGAATCCACAAAAATCAGCTTGCCTCTTAGATCTTCCACTAACTAACTGGTTGAGTTTAGAATTATTAATTTGCCTCTCTCAATGTTCTTATCTGTAAAATGACACAAAGGAGAGTGTGTGTGTGTGTGTGTGTGTGTGTGTGTGTGTGCACGTGCCCCCCCACATGCACATGTGCTTGTGCAGATGGCAAAGATAAGACAATAAGTGGAACTGAAAGATGGATTGTAATATTTGGGAGGAAAAATGAGCTTGGAATGTCACTTCATAACCAGCATCAAAATAATCTCCAGATACAAAGTAAACCATGAGAATTTAAAACATAACAACACGTGCTGAATTAGATCACCTTCTTACCAAGTCTCTTTAACAGGGAGGACACTCTAAACTTTAAAGTGTTTGAAGAAATCTCTCAAATGGAAATAATCAAGAGACGCAATGGGAAAGGCCACGTAAAAATGCTACACTTAGGAAAACAAACCTTGAACTACAATTAAAACAGCCAAGAGTTTGGAGGACAAATTGTCACACTATGGCCTACAGTGACTAACTACATTCTTTACTATGCACTGTGCTCATTAAAACTGGTAAGAAAAATCGTATACTGAGACCACAAAAATAAACAAGCAAAGGACAGAAATGAACACTTTCCGAAACTATTGAAACTTGCCCCAAATCAGCCTGGTATAAAAGCTACTCCCATTCAATTCATATTTAAATATAAGAATTCAAAGCACCTGGGTGGCTCGGATGGTTAACCATCTAACTTAGGCTCAGGTCATGATCTCACAGTTTGCGAGTTCAAGCCCCACATCAGGCTCTGTGCTGACAGCTCAGAGCCTGGAGCCTGCTTCAAGTTCTGTGTCTCCCTCTCTGTATCTCCCTCACCATTGCTCATACTCATCTGTCTCTCTCTGTCTCTCTCTCTGTCTCAAATATAAATAAAGATTAAACATAAGAATTCATAGTGCAGCCTAGGATGCCATCAGTAATGCATAAAATCAAGGAGAAGTGAATACAGAGGAAAAAATCATTCTCATTATGAAACCACATCACTGGAATTGAAACTCAGCCTACCTTACGAGATGATGGATATAAGCAAACCCTTTGTAATCCATATGTCATATAAGTATAAGGGATCTTTGGGGTACAGTGGCCATAAGGTGCTAGCCAGGCAGGTAGCTTTTCCCTGAGATTGCACCATTCATGTCTCTCCGTTCACTCGATTCAACAAGCCTAGCTCTTACTGTATTCCCTCTACGGTAGGCAGATTTTAGGTTGAAGAAAACAAAAGTCCTACCTCAGAGGCTCGGAGGCTAACAAAGAGGGCAGACAGCGAGATAGAACTGTTATCACTGAAGTCCGCCTAGCTGTGGCATCCAGGTGGGAAAGAGGCATCTTATCCAGGTGTTGCTCTAAACATTCATGTTCTCCTCTTAGCGGGAGACGGTGGGGCCCCTGAAAGCACAGTGAGTGTTCTTCTGTGTGTATTTTCCTGGGTGGGTGAAGGGACAGAGGAACCAGATCCAGTAAAGAGCGTTAGAGAAATGCCCTATCATTGCGCCTCCATGTGGTAGAACAGAGCCTCTGCTGAGAAACTGAAGCTCTGCACTCAGATCCAGGCATTGATGTCAACGTTCTTGGGTATTTTCTTGGCTTCTCAGGACCCTCAGTTCCCTGACCTGTAAAAGGGAACCTCAAATGGGCAGAGTGAGGCTCCACTGGGATAAGGCAATGGAGATGCTCCAAGAAACGTGACAACGTTTACAACCGTATCTGTGATGACATTTCCAATCTCCCACGTGGCTGGATCGCAGAAGAGGCCTCATCACTGCTCCCCAGACCCATGGCACCAACGTGGAAAGGGGTGCATTATGGAAGTGAACCCAGATGAGATAGGAAACCACCTACTGTGCAAATAAGGACACCACCAGCAGCCTGCAAAACACCTGCTTGATGCAGTGAAAGGTATATATTCACATGGAAAAAGTGCTTGTAGAATATAGCACAGAGAAGATAGCAACAGCCCATGAAAATGTATGTTTTATGTGCGTATATATTTACACAGGTACATGCACAATGCTAAAAGGGTAGTTAGTAGGTTTTATTTCTGGACATTACAGATGACTAATACCTCCTCTTTGCTTATCTATATGTTCTAACGGTTCTATAATGAACATGTATAACTTTTGTAGAAAGAAAAACAATGAGGGGTATTTTTTAAGCAAACAAATGGACATGGCAAATCAGGACACTGGTTTTAAATGCAGAAGAGAAAAAGCTGTCATCTTCCGTGCACTTCCTATATGCTTCCTAGTGGACTACGAATGCCCTGCAGGCTCGCTTTGCGTCACCATTGCCCCATGAGATGGGCATGGTTAGGCCCATGTCAGAGCTCGAAAGGGAGCCTGAGAGAGTTTAAGCGACTCAGGGCCACACAGCTGGTGGCTACAGTCAAAAATCCTCAGCCCTGGCTGGAGCGAAAGCCTCTTCTCTTAATTACTCTCTGAATCTATCTCCTAAAAAGGCGATGCCTTAGTTCAGCTACAGTCTTAGTTCAGCTACTGTAACAGAATACCACAGACTGAGTGGCTCATAAACAACAGAAATTTGTTTCTCAGTCATGGAGGCTGGAAGTCCAAGATCGACATGCCAGCAGACTCCGTATCTAACGAGGCCCTCCTCCTGGTGCCTACATGGCTGTCTTCTCACTGTGTACTTGCATGGCAGAGGGACAAGGGTCTCTGGGGTCTCTTTTATAAGGGCTCCAATTCCATTAATGAGAGGTCCTCCTTCATGACCTAGTCTCTTCCCAAAGGCCACACTTTCTAGCTCCTTCACACTGAGGGTTAGATTTCAACATATGAATTCATGGGGTGTAATCCAACATTCATCCACCCAACGCACAGCAAGCCAATAAAAGACTGACACACGGGCCTTTTGCAGTGAAGAAAGACAGGCTATTTACTGGTGTGGT
The DNA here is from genome assembly GCF_008692635.1 of Crocuta crocuta. Classification (NCBI taxonomy): domain Eukaryota; kingdom Metazoa; phylum Chordata; class Mammalia; order Carnivora; family Hyaenidae; genus Crocuta; species Crocuta crocuta. Next base: position 3,562,692 of record NW_027551562.1, on the reverse strand, counting down.
GCCACCCAGGAGAACAGAGAGCTCAAGATCTCCCCACCCCCCACCCCAGGTGGCTTGCAAGTGAAAGCTTTTAAAGGCAAAAATCAAGGGTAAAAGGCTCAGGGTCTTGAGTTCATCTGATTGGTCAGGGACTGGGTAAACTTCGAGATGGACTTGTCTTTCTGACGCTGGTCGGTCTGGTTTCATCAAGACCATGGTAGGGCAGCCATTCCTATCTCTGGTCCTGGTCTGCAAAACATCTCAGCAATGTGTGCTGTGATGCTATCTTTGTCAGCAAAGCCAGAGGCCATACGCTTCTTGACTATGTGACAGTGTAGGCTACTTTGTGTCTTGTGCCCTGAGCTACATTTTCATCATGTGAAAGCATCCTGATGTTTTCCCCAATAATCTTTAATCGTGGGTTACATGTCTCTCTCTACAGACTTAACTCTTTGGGGACTTCAGGGGTACACAGTCCATTGCAGCCTCCCCAGAATTTCTCCAGCAACCCTAGATGTCCGCAGCTGTTCGTCCTGGGTTGAAGGGCACCGAGCATCTTTGGGCACTTCTAAGACACCACTTCCTTGCTGGGCTGGTGGAGTGAGGGAAGAACTGCTTCATCGTGAGAGCAAGCACGGAAGGTGCAGTGTGCCAGAACCATTCTAAAGCTTTGTGCATACGTGTGTATCTTCATCTAACATTGCACCAGTCCCTGACTCTGACGGGCAAGGAGGGAGGGCTACAGGGAGCTTACTCACTCTACGGGGTTGAACAATGTCTCCCCAAAATTCATGTCCAGCCAGAACCTCAGTATGGGACTTTATTTAGAAAGAGTGTGTTTGCATGGGAATGTAAACTGGTACAGCCGCTCTGGAAAACAGTATGGAAATTCCCTAAATAATTAAGAATAGAACTACCCTATGACCCAGCAATTACTAAGTAATCATCCAAAGGATACAGGTGTGCTGTTTTGAAGGGGCACATGCACCCCAATTTTATAGCAGTGCTATTGACAATAGCCAAAGTATGGAAAGAGTCAAAATGTCCATCTACAGATGAATGGATAATGATGTGGAATATTACTTGGCAATCAAAAAAGAATAAAATCTTGCTGTTTGCAAATGTGTGGATGGAGCTAGAGGGCATTATGCTAAGTGAAATTAGTTAATCAGAGAAAGACAAATATCATATGACTTCACTCATATGTGGAATTTAAGATACAAAACAGATGAACACAAGGGAAGGGAAACAAAAATAATATAAAAACAGGGAGGAGACAAACCATAAGAGACTCTTAAATACGGAAAACAAACTGAGGGTGGCTGGCAGCGTGTTGGGTGGGGGGATGGGCTAAATGGGGGAGGGGCATTAAGGAGGACACTGGGGATGAGCACTGGGTGTTATAAGTAGAGGATGAATCACTGGGTTCTACGCCTGAAATCATTATTGCACTATATGCTCACTTGGATATACATTTTAAAAATAAATAAATCAGTTAGTTAATTAAAAAGAAACAAAATAGAGTATGCACCGATATGAGTTCACATGATTAACTTGTCGTGATTAAGATGATCGCATTAGGTGAACGCTGCATCCAATGACTGGTGTCCTTCCAAGATGGCGCTGGGGAGACACAGAGACACAAACACACCGGGAAGAAGTCTGTGGGAAGACGGGAACCGCCGCTGGGGGGCTGCGTCTGTAAACCAGGGATCGCCAGCAGCCCCTAGAAGCTGGGAGGGGAGAGGAAGGATTCTTCCCTGCGAGCTGCCAGGACAGCGGCGCCCTGCCCGCACCTCAGTTTTGGATTTTCAGCCAGAGCTGGGAGAGTAAAATCTTATCGTCCTCAGTCACATTTCTGTGTGGCCTTGATACTGCAGCCCCGGGAACCCGCCCACCTTGCCCAAAGCCGCACAGCTCAGAGGCCACTAAGCTGGGACCAACGCCCAGTTCCTCCTGCCCCAGAGCCTATCCCTCCGCCACCCCTCCCTACCCCAACTCTCTGACCCCCCACGCGCTGTGACAGCAGTGGGGGGTTGATGGAGCCGAGCTTGGCCTGGTTCTGCCGCAGTGTAAGCATTGCACACAAGGGAACTGTTACTAGTTTCTAATGATGTGGAGACTGCTCATGGTCTAATTTTAGGAGAAAGAGAGCATAATTTTAAATTGAATCTAGGATATGATTTCAACCAGGATTCACACTGCATGGAAAACCAACTGAGAATAAGCCAGAGATGGTTGCCTATGGGTCGCGGGCTAATAGGTGATGTTTTTTCCCTTCTTTGTATTTCACTGTTCCGTCTGTGACTGTCTTCTTCTCTTGGTAAGCATGCATTACCTTTCCACGTAATTTGGTTAGCTCCTTCCAACTCTAAGAAGGATGTAAAAACCAGAAATGAATCCTATAATACACCTAAAGGCATTAATAATTGTCCACCCACTTGGTCAATCCACCCCATGCTTTCCTTTTTTAATCAGAACAAACAAACATAGAGAAGGCAATTCATTTATTAATTTTTTTAAATTTAAATTTTAGTCAGCATACAGCACAGTCTTGGCTTCAGGAGTAGAACCCAGTGATTCATCACTTACACACAACACCCAATGGTCAACCCAACAAATGCCCTCCTTAGCACCCATCACCCATCTAGCCCATCCCCCCACCCACCTCCCTCCAGCAACCTTTAGTTTGTGAGAAGCTAATTCATTTAAAAGCTGCTGTGCAGAAGAAGTCCCACTCTGCCTGCTGGGCTGGGCTGGCTGGGAGGCTGGAGGGGTAGTGGTCCCAGAAGTTTCTCTCCCAACTGTTCTCCAGAGACGGTGTCCCCAGGGACAGGGGATCTGGCTCCAGGAAGTGAGGGAATCCCCAACCTCAGGGGGCAGTGCTGATATCAGTGGGGCCCTCAGGGATGCAGAGGCAGCCCCTGAGGGTCACCAGGACTCCATCTTCCAGCCAGCATGTGATGACAGTCTCTGTTACAGGCCAGAACCCACTGCGAGCAATAGCAGTGACAAGCAGACTCAAATCCCTGCCATTCGGAGCTTGCATTCTTATAATGGGAGTCGGAAGACAAACACCACAAGGGAGTCTATCAGACAGCCATCAGTGCAAGAAAGAAAAAGAAGGATGAGGTGGTTGAAAATGTGCCCCCAAAGTTCATGTCCACCTGGAGGCAGAGAACATAACCTTATTTGGAAATAGGATTTTTAGATATGTAATTAAGCTAAGAGTCAAGAGGAGATCTTGCTGGATGAAAGTGAACCCCAGCTCTAGAGAGAATGTCCCGGTATGATACTGAAGAAGACAGATGGTGACACAGAGGAGGACACCATGCAGGGATAGTGGCAGAGCCTGCGCTGATGCCACCACAAGCCAACGAACATTGGGAGACACCAGAGTCTGGAAGAGGAGAGTGAGGGTCCTCCCCTTTGCAGGGAGCTGAGCCCCTTGTTAGAGGGGCTCCAGGAACTGAAACCAAGGGTAAGGTGACTGGAGCGCAGGGCACGGTGGTGCTCTGTTATGGAGGGCGGTTGGGAAGTCCACCCCACAAGGTGTTGCCCAGTAGTTGCTGGAGGAGAGAGCCAGGCCTGGAAAAGGAAATTCTTATGGAGGGAACAACCACTGCAAAGGGCCCAGAGGAGGGCAAGGGAGAGCAGAGGAAGCTGAGTTATGGGAAGTTGCCAGGCTAAGGACGAGGGGCCTACATGGCTGTGGCCCATGATAAGGGCTTCCTCCACCATTTACCCCAGTTTCATGGGCAGCTGAGGTGGGTCTGAAGAGACAGACACTCTAAGTTGCGCCGGAGTTTGGGGAGGATCCCTTAGCCTGGTATGGGAAGGGCTGAATTAGGGAGAGAGTTAGGAGTGATTGCTAAAAGGTGGTGAGGAAGAATGATGGCCTGGGCCAGGCAGCCAGGAGGAGGAGGTGAGAAGCCATAGCATCCTTGGTAGATGCTCAAGGTGGAACTGGTGGGTTGTCAATGGATTAGGTACAGAAAGTGAGCAAAATAGTCAAATCAAGGAGACTCTAAAACTCTTGACCTGATCTCCCAGGTAAATTAAGACATGATACTCACAGGGGAAAACTATGGAAATGTGAGGCTTTGGGGAAGAGTCGTGAATTCCCAAGTTGCCTTGAAGCTAATCTTCTGCTTTTAGGACTTTCTAGAGGAAGGACCAAAACTTCTATATGTGAGCCAACGAGGCAGGTACTCACTTGACCTTATAAATGGGTCTGGACATTCCATACTTGGCAGTCTCATTGGTCACATGTGGCTCTGAGCCTCAGTCATCCCTGTGGTCTGGATGGGCCACCACGGGGGCTCACAGGCTCTTTCAGTGCCCATGAGCCATTGCTTACTGGGCAGACCCCTTATTGAGCTTCTACTTTGCACTCACATGGATAAGCCTTTGACTGGGTTTAAAAAGGAGCCTGTGAACAAATCATTGATGAAGATGTGAAGGAACAAGAGCCCTAGGGCACTGCTGGTGGGAAAGCAAACTGGCGCATCCCTATCGGAAAATACTATGGCAGTTCCTCAAAGGCTTAAACATAGAATTTTGATATGACCCAGAAATTCCATTTCTGGGTGTGTACACAAAACAGTTTCAACAGATACTTGTACACCTGTGTTCATAGCAGCATGATTCCCAGTCGCCAGAAGGTGGAAACAAGCCAAGTGTCCATCAAGAAATGATTGGATAAACAAAATGTGCTCCATCCATGCAACGGAATACTCATAAAGGTTAAAAGGGAGGAAATTCTGATACCTGCTACTACGTGGAGGAACCTTAAAGACAGCATGCTGAGTGAAAGAAGTAGACACAAAAAGACACGTAATGTTTGATTCTACTCATATGAGGTAGTTAGAGTGGCCAGGCTCACAGAGACAGAGAGTAGAATGGTGGTTACCAGAGTCTAGTGGAGAGGAGGCTTTATTGTTTAATGGGATCAAAGGTTAGTGTAATTTAGGAAGACAAAAAGTTCTGGAGATGGATGGTGGTGAGGACTGCATTACAGTATAAATTCACTTAATGTTCCTCAATTACACATTTAAAAAGGGTAAAAATGGTCAACGTTATGGTGTGTGTATTTCACCACAATAATATGAACAGATCCTGTGGGGTGGAGTCTTTGCTCCTGAAGTTGAAACCTGACCAGTTTTGGTATTAACATGCTGGGTGGACTTGCATCTCCCCAAGGCGGAGCTCAGCATCATCGTCTGTGAAATGGGACAAGTGTGGCTTCACAGACTTGAGAGGCTCTCATGAAAGAGCCACACATTTCAACACCATGAGCCACCTTCTGTTCTAAGCAAATGGAGTGTAGACAAATGAATCCTCCCAACAGCCCCAGGTGGTGGGAGGGAATGTGTGCCCATCACACACATGAGGACACTGAGGGAACAAGTCACAGACAGTCGGGGCTGGAAGGGTCCTTAGGGATCTTGTTGATCAGTGGGGCCTAATGCTGTCCTTTGCAGATAATCTACCCATGACTCAGTGTGGAAGGGACTTCTCAAGGCCACTCAGCAAGTTCGTAATTGGAAATTGCACCAGTTGGCAAATGCTGGAAGGTCTCAGAGTGCACCTGGAACAGGTGCTCTCCAAAGAAAAGCCTTCTTTTCATCTCTGTGGATACTTCGTTAAGGTCAATGTCCTTGTATTTATCAAGATCTTTAGGCTGCAAGTGAATCTTCCTTGACCATTACAGGATTCGTGTACAGACACAAAACTGGACAAGTCATGTTCTTTGTCTGGGTTACAATGTTCCCATCTATTTAAAAAAAAGATTTTGGAGTCCCTGGGTGGCTCAGTTGGTTGAGGATCAGACTCTTGATTTTGGCTCAGGTCATGATCTCACAGTTTGTGAACTCGAGCCCTGCATCCAGCTCTGTGCTGATACTGCAGAGCCTGCTTGGGAATCTCTTTCTCCCTCTCTCTCTGTCCTTCTCCCTGCTTGGGCTCTTTCTCTCTCAAAATAAATAAATAAACTTTAAAAAAAAGTTTTTGCTTGTGTAAGTTTTAAGAGAATTTTGACAATATACTATTTTGACATTTTAGATAGACATCTAAAAATTTTGTATTATATTAAAATAATGCCAAGGCATATATTTTCTGAAGCAGCATGACCCAATAGAAATATGATGACAACTATGCCAACTTCATATGCCATTTAAAAATTTCTAGATTCTACAATTAAAAGAGAAGCAGGTGAAATTAATTTTAACAATAGATTTTATTTAACTCATATATTCAAAACAACCATTTAAACATGTAATCGATATAGAGAATATTAATGAAATACTTTACATGCTTTTTTCTATGTTAAGTCTTTGAAATTCAGTGTGTACTTCACACTCAAGCACATCTCGATTTGGGACTATCTACTTTTCATGTCCTCAGTAAGCACACGTGGCTAGTGGCTACCAAACTGAACAGTGCAATTCTGGAATATTGTACAAGAGCTTTAAATCTGATCTGTCAAAACCTTGGAGGTTCTCATTTAACTCATTTAATTTATAGGAAATACCTGCCATGTAGCCTAATTGGCAAAGCTAGTTCTTATTGTCAAAACCATCATCCAAATCTGACTTGCTATCTGACAGGAAAGTCTGATTTCATTTTAAAATTCAAATAGATGTGTTAATGCACAAGCCCTGTTAACCTTCTCATTCCTGAAACCAAATTTTAAGAGAGATGGGAGATTGGATATGTAGAGGGATGGGTGGACGGATGGACAGATGGACGGATGGATGGATGGATGGACGGACAGACGGATGGACGGACAGATGGATGGATAGATGATTGATAGATAGATAGATAGATAGATAGATAGATAGATAGATAGATAGGTAGATAGATAGATAATGAGACTTGTCTCTGCATGCATTTGCTACCTTGATGAATAAGATGCCACTGATTCAATATTTCTCACAGAAACTCTTTTGCTTGGCATTCAAAGAATCCCTTTCTTTGTTTGATGCCCCAGGGACTAGTTTTGGGATGAAGGAGAAAGATGGCTCTCTTTCATGAATGGGAACAGAAGTGCTATAAAGGTGATGTGGGAAAACAGAGCTCAGACACATTTCAGTTGGGTCAGTCTTCAAAGAGCCCTGAAGATATAGGGAGGGTGCCCTGTGCCTGTGAATGTCTCCAAGTACCCCAAAGAGAGTGTGCTGAGCTTGGAGACTGGCGGACAGGGTCAGCCCTCAGGAGTTCCTGAGTTAACACAGCTTTCCGTGGAAGGACTTGTAGGACCATGGGTCCAGTCCAACCTCTACTGACCATTCAGGGTGGAGCGTGAGGGCATGAGACCCAAGGACTAGATCTCAACTGAGTCACTTCCTAGAGATGTGAATGTGTGCAAGGTACTCCACCTCTCTGCATCTCACTTTCCTCGTCTGTAAAATGGGATGACCAAATATCTACCTTGCCTCATCCTTATAGGAGCAAATCAGGTATCACACTGAGCCCATGGGTCCTGGATTCTAGAAAGTGCTTCAAAAGTGTTAGCTATCATTCATATCATCCCAATACCCATTAAAGATCAGCCCCCAGGGAAGCTTGCAGAGGCCAAATGGGAGCTGTTGTGGCCTTGCTGTGTACTATCTTGATAAAATCGGGTGTAAGAAAAGGTGACTTTCTTTATTCTTCTTACCTTATAATTCAACCTCACTATTTGATAAATGAGGAAACCAAGGCTCAAAGACACAGAGAGGGAGGCAACAAATAAGCACCTTGCAGGTGCCGGAGAATGTGCTCGAAGGTTTGCACATATTGATGCATCCCACAGTACCGATAGAAGTAGATGTTATTCATTCCGTTTTGTAGATGGGTAGACTGAGGCACAGAGATCGGTTGCACTGTGGTCCTCTTCCCAAGATGGATTCAGGAGGCTGTGATGGGACATAATGAGCTTTACTCCCCTTCACCGCCGATCCCCACTGCACTTGACTTTGGAGATCATAAACTGCACTCATGTACATCATCTGCAAGCATGTACATCACGACCATCACAACAGTGGGGGAAGTTGCTTTTTGTAGATGAAAAAGCCATGACTCAGAGAAGAAAAGAAATCTGTACAGTTTCACACCCAGGTGGCAGTATCTTGGCTTCCAATAAAGTGTGAGAGAAAGCTCCGGCACTCTGTACCCCATTTGCTGGAGTCAATTATCTTTCCATGGATGCCCCCCTGCATTTGCAAGGCCCCCAGATGCCCCCATTTCTCCAGCCCATTTCCTTCAGCCCCAAGCCCCAGGTATTCAAGCCTCTGGTCACAGCCAGTGTCCCAGAGGCTCCTGGGTGCAGCAGGTGGCTAACGAGGTAGAAGATGCGATCTGCCAAGTCGATAAACAAGCTGACAGGCCAGGTCTCATCCTGCTTCAGGCTTCCTGCTCCAGGTGGGGACATGCTTCCTGCTGATAATCACCAGCTCTTGTGGAATCATGGGGCTCAAGGTCCCACTACACAGTCCTTCCAGAAGCTGGCACTGCCCAGGCAAGAAGCTGGCAAGGAGGGCGACGCTGAGGCCTCACAGAGAAGGGGTCTTGTCTGTTTGGTTTCTGCTCTGCAAACTGAGGAACAAAAGGCTGCAAACCCGTGCTGAATGCGGAGACGAAGAAAGACGTCCAATAGTTGCCTGGGGCATAAGCAGAGAGAACATAAAATTGTAATAAAGCCAAAGTCATAACGACAGCAACAACAGCACATTCATGCATTATTAGCTCGTTGCACATGAAAAATCCAGCAGTACTTGGGTCTCTCCAGTTTAGCAAATGAAAAGACTAAATGCAGATTGGTAAAGTCATATGCAGGGACACACCTGTGCTGGTGTAGACAAGATTCCACCCAGAGCCTGTCCGGCTCAACACCCATCCACATCCTCACTCGGAGCATGCACACCGTGTGCGGAAACAGGGCTGGGCTTCCCGCATGACCGACAAGGCAGAAACTACACTGGCTAGGCCGTGTGGACACAGTGGAGTGACCGTGGTGCCAACACTGTGCTGGCTGGTCTGTGTCCTGAGCAAGCCCACCTCTGGGTCACTTCCTCTGTCTAAAGAGCATTCCAACACACCTTAAAGACTCAGTTCGGTGACCCTCTTCTGACCAGCTTCCCTGACCTTTGCGGCACGGGTCAGGTGCCCCACTGCTGGTCTGAGTGCACCCTGGGCTCCCCCTCATCTTCCTGCTGATCCTCCCACAGCTGGGATGTGCTTCTCTGTCCCTGCACACCAGCTCCTGGGCACTGACTTGCGGACATCACGCTGAACAAATGTGCAAGGGTTTCTCAACAGGGCAGCAAAGACATAACCAAGATGATATCAGCCGCTATGGCCGGCCACCCCACAGGGGGACCCTGACTTCTTCGGTGCCACGGGCGGCCTCCACAGCCAGGCACACCAGTCCCGAGGAAGCTTCGGTATCCTTCCTCCATCTCCGTTCTGCTTTTCCTTATTTCCTGCTCCTCTCCACTTCCTAATCTTACCTTTTCTGCAGGCCTGAGCATGCTACAAGGAGTTATTCATTCATTCGTGCATGCGCACACTCATGCATGCCTACGGGCATTCACTTAAATCTTTGATACAAAAAGTACATGGAGCCCTCACTGCACACCAGGCCCTGTGCTGGGTTCTGGGGTAGAGTAGACATCAGAAGGTATGGTCCCTGACCCCATAGAGCTTGTACTCAGGTGGGAGAGGGAAACGTTAAATAGAAAGACATCACGTCCTTGGGAGGTGGCTGGGTCCTTCAGGAAGGCACAGGAAGGGACCAAGGAGAGAGAGTGGACATTGTGCAGTGAGATAGCAGGAGAGGCGGGAGAGGCAGCGGGCTGACCAAGAAGTCACTTGGGTCCGTCCAGACACAGGCACTAAGGGACAGCGTGAACTAGAGCAAGCTGTGCCCCTCCTTGAACTTCAGCTCTCTCATCTGCTAACAGACCGGGTGACAGCCAGCCTTCTCTTCGCTTCTCTGGCATCCTTCCATCTGGTCGTAACTTCCGGCACAGTCAGTGTGCTTCATTAGATGACTCCTGGCCCTTTGCGGGTGCCTGGCGAAGGAACTCTACCCACTTAATCCTGCTCAAGTCTACCGCTGCTGAGTGAGCACTGTTTGCATCCTGCTTCACCAAAGAGAGAGCAGAGGCTCAGATTGGACAGACGGGATGCTCGGGGGCTCTGAGTCATTCAGGAGCTGAACTAGGACCATAGCCTCCATGTGTACCAGCCAAACCCGGGGTGACTTCCCCCAAATGCTCCAAACCTCTCCCTGGCTGCAGGGGGCGGTCCATCCCCCATCTCCCCAGGGTACATGCACCTTTGGGGTTTCCAGAATGGGGTACACTCTGAGGGCTCCAAAGCTGGAAGGATCTGGATCAGACCAGGCCCCGACTTCTCAGGCTCTACACTCAGATCCTTAGAGAAGAGGGACTTCCTCACTTTCCCACTTCCCCCAGAATGGGATAGCTTTGGTTCGAGGCCTTCATTGAATTTCCTTACAGAGAGCTAATCAGGGAAGATTGAGAAGTCTACGTGTCTAGCCCTGAATGATTTTGCGGGTAGAAAAAGCCATTTTTCCATGTCAACTTCTGTCAATTTCAGAAGCCACTTAAGAGAAAATGTTGATATCATCGTGAAGTCACATTATGAGACATCTGTACCTGGAACAGAAAATGAGCTTATTTGTCACATCTACTTTGCTTCTTTTTATGCCCCAGAGCCAATTCCTTAGTGACAGAATTCTGAACAGGAAGGTGACTTGGCCAAGGTCACATAGTTAATGGGTCTGGGGTCTCAGTCATTTCCTGTTCCAACCACCTGAAGTTCCTTCCCTCCATGCCTCCTTCCTCCCTTTGTTTCTTCCATAAATACTGAGCATCTTCTATATGTCAGCCACTGTGCTGGGAATGCAGGCATGGTTCCCACCCCTGTGACAATGACAGTCAAAGTGCCCTTACTCTCGTAACTTCCTGACCAAATGTGCAATGAAGGAAGTGTATTTGAATGCTATTTGCTCTCCACCCATTCAATGCAAAATACCCCTTGGCCCCCGGACTTTCAGAGAACCACAATCTCAGCGTATCCTCTGCATGTTACTGAGAAGAGAAGTGCCTTCCCCCAAATAATATAAAGACAGAGAGGGAGATAAACCATAAGAGACTCTTAAATACAGAGAACAAACTGAGGGCTGCTGGAGGGGTGTTGGGTGGGAGGATAGGCTAGATGGGACGGGTGATGGGCCTTAAGGAGGGCACTGGTTGGGATGAGCACTGAGTGTTGTATATCAGTGATGAATCGCTGCACTCTACTCCTGAAACCATTATTGCACTACAGGTTAACTACCTTGGATGTAAATAAAAAAAAAAAAAAAAAAAAAAAAAAAAAGACAAAACACAATGTAGAGCCTTCCCTGACTATAACAGGATGACTCAAAGATAGTGCACAAAGGGTAAAGGGACAGTGTCCAAAGGGAGTTCAGTCGGGCTGAGCCTGGGTCTGACCTTACAGACAAGAAGGGCCCAAGCCCAGTACTCTTTGTTGAGTGTTTTCTTGCTCGTGCTCCAGAGACAAAGGTCTTCCTGGATCACGTTGAACTATTCTTCAAAGCACTTGCTCTGTCTTCTTGTTTGAAAGTCTTTCACAACTAGAATCATAATAGCTAACAGTTACTTCCCTAAGAGGAGAGGTCTAGCAGTGCTCTGGGTTTAGTGTTTTTTACACTCATTTCAAATAATTCACAGCACGAGTCCATAAGTTTCAGTTGACACCATCATCATCGTCATTACCATCGTCACTGCTCTCGTCCCTACTACTGCCATTTCTATCACGTGAAGCGACTGCAGAGACCCCTCTGAACAGTGAGATGGAAGCCTGGGACGTTCCCTGCCACGTCACCTCCCTATAGTCTGTTCATTATGGACACCTCTACACCCAGTATTCCAGTGCACCATCCCAGGATTCCCTGTAACGTGATTAATCAGCCTTATCGATATGTTTCCTCAAATGACATTTCCTTAGCGTGTGACACACCCCATCAGCATTTGCACTGGTCCAAGAATCAATAAGCCTGATGATGTCCTGGAAATGAGAGAGTGAGGCAGAAAGAAAGGGAGTATGCTGCATTTGGATAAAGTGTCTTGGAAGATACTAGATCCTGTGATGGCCACCTGGCAAAAGAGAAAGGCATCTTCCCAATAAAGCAATGCTTATTTTATTTCTTAGTTATTTAAGCAGGCAAGGAAGTTAATACATTCTAGATGGCCAGCACATCTCAGCAGATTCATCATCATAAAAGAGGCTTTGTGGAGAAATATAGTGAACCCCTCTCGGTTTTGCCAGTGCTCAATTAGCGGTCTCTGTTTCTCCCTCTTCAGCCTCTGGAGCCGCTGGTTTAGACAAAGGAGCACCTTGGCCTAGTTATTGAAGCATTCACAAAACATTCTGTGCATTTTACAGAAAGGATTCGGGTTTGTGTAGTTTCCCTTAGACAAGTGGCTGTTTGTACTATATTATCCTTGATGAGGGAGAAAAGAAAAAAGGGGATGAACAAATGACAAGAACAACAAAAATGGAAAGCTCAGCTCTTTCAAGTTCAACTGGAAAGGAAGACAGAGCCACTCTGAAATTAAACCATAACTGAATAGGATAAGAATATTTTGATATAAAAATGTAATCACATAGGGACACCTGGGTGGCTCAGTTGGTTGAGCGTCCCGATCCTGGTTTTGGGTCAGGTCATGATCTCATGATTTGTGGGTTTGAGCCTCCCATCGGGCTCTGTGCTAACAGTGCTGAGCCTGCCTGGGATTCTCTTTCTCCCTCTCTCTCTGCTCCTTCTCCACTCATGCTCTCTTTCAAAATAAAAAGATAAATAAATGTATAGGAAATCTAATCACACACTTTTCAGAGTATGTCATCATTCAAAAGCCATTTGGTCTGTCTGTCATTCCTGCGCTGGATCCTAAGACTTGTTACACTATTCTTGGGGCTCTTTCCAGTATGCGGTCTCCGTGTCAATGGACACTGGATGAGCAACCCATGGGGCACTGGTTTCTCTCCCTGTAAAGGAGGAGACCTAATTCTCCTCACTACACACTGGGTTGTATGAGGACCCGGTGAAATTTGAAGTTGGGCAGCACTTAGGAAACCCTCAAGATCTAGCCATGCCAGAGGAATTATTTTGATTATTTGCAACCAAATGGCTTTCATTCCTCCCATCAGTAGATGTACTGACAGATGTACAAAGACTCCTGTCTTAAAAGCTAAAGATTATTCTTTTTGGTAAGTTCTTTGCTTCCTCAGTTCATTATCTGCCCCTCTTGACAACTCAGTGGATTTGGAGCCAGGATGGGGACCGAGAGCATTTGGTACCAGAGCATCAGGACCCCTGCTGCCCTCCACCATGAGTTGCTGTGTGACTCCGAGTAAGCATTTCCTCTCTGGGTTACAATTTTTTCACTGATACAGTTGGGATGATTTTGTTCACATGGATGTGGGTCTTTTCTGCAGTTCCAGGTACCAATGTTTCATTTATCAGTGAGGGTGATATTACGATTTACCGTTAGTATCCTTCTAAGTTACCATTTGTTGACACAGAAACAAAAGCTTCTTGTAGAGAAAAGGTCAGACACTGAATTGACAGGAAATCCCAGTTGGTCTTGTCGTGGAGTAGGTCCAAGGTCACCAGGAATATTGGCTTGAACCCAGGGCATTGGACCGGATTCAGTGCAGGTACCCTCCCAATGTCCTTTCTGCGCTCCTCCATCTGTTCACTTAAGATCCCTCATTCATTCCCAGCATCTGATAGGAGCTCTGGTGCCTGTAGCGGAAATCTGACCATGGGAGCGAAAGCAAATGATTTCTGTCTGCCTCAATACCATAAACCCAGTAGTAGGTGGCTAAGCCCAGTATGAGTTCTCAGTGATGACGGCAGGGACCCCATCTCCCCTCTCCTGGAGCTCTGCCATTCCAGCATGCTGATGCTTCTTCCTGGAGAAGACAAATTGGACCCTCATGCTTTCAACATGGCTGCCGCAAGATGGCTGCCACAAGTGCACGGTGGGCAAAGATTAGCAACACTGGCAGGCAGACAGGGGCAGAGGAGAACTGCAAATCATCTCCTGGTTACACATGAGTTTAGCTTCAGCCCTTCCATCTCGACCCAGAGTTTACCTTCTGGGCCTGCACTCAGAGGGCTATGTGACTGTCCTCAGGTACAAGGAAAGGAAACAAGATGACAAGGATTAATGTCCCTTACAAATTGTTGTTTATGACACAGTTTGCATACCTTGTCCTTGAAATAATGGCTAGTCCCTTGAAACACCCCTACAACCCTAAACCTTGCCTTCAAAATAACGAATGCTTTCCTACATACCAGGATAAGGGCTGCTCTCCTTATCGCTTTGTAGCCTTTTTGCAATAATCACTCAATTCTGCTTCTGTTCTTCCTGCTTGCCTGCTTGCTCATTATAAAAAGCGTTAAGTCCTTGGACTCAGGACCGCATACTTAGAGTTCTATGTTAACTCTGTGTGGTCCCGGCCGGTAATAAAGATGCCCTTAATTCGACTTCAGTGGTCTCGGTTGGTCTCTGTGTCTCTCGGCACAGCATCCTCTTCTTCAGATTTTACTCTTTTACCTGGGAATGCAGCCCTTCCCAGGACTTTCACCAACATCTGACTAGTTAGGGCTGTGTTACCTGGCCCCTCTTAGCTTCACAGGAAGCAGGAAACAAAAACAGTTAACTTTCCAGCCCATACAAGAGAAGGCAAATGAGAAGGTGTTGGAAAGGTAGCATGTGAGCCAGCCTGTGGGATTTGTCCTTACTAATTTCAACAGACAGGAGCTGGTGGCTTCTGATGGCCTGGGCCCTGGGCAGGGGACCCTGGGAGCTTTCAAGCAAGAGACACATAAACAAACAAGTCAAACACAAGGCACCGAGTGAGGTAGAAATGGTAAAGGCCGTGCAAACGTGGACATTGAGGACTGGCAGGGGGGTCTGGGAATGGAATGGGCAGAGCTCAAGTCCCTAAGTGGGATTGGGAGGGAGAACGAGCCACACTGAAGTCCCACCGCCAGCACCGCACCTGACCAGGTGGCACAGCCCTGAACGCTTATACTTGGGTGCTGGCAATACCAAGGCATGGCAGTGCCCAACATGGCTCTTTCAAGGCAGTCTTGAGAGCACTGATATTTTATTTCTTCTAATCATAAAAGGAGAATGCAATCTATAAACCACTTTTTTAAATGCAGGGGAAAAATGAAGAAGGAAATAAAAATCACCTTGTCTTCAGGGCTACTATTTTGGTGTCTTTCCTTCCAGCTTTCATTTCACATCATAAAACAGTTGTTTGCAGTTACAATGGTCAGGGGTCAAAACAAGATGCCGTGAGGGTCCAGAGATGCATACATGCTCCCTGTCCCTGGCTCCACTTTCTCTTCTCAGCATTGCCAGCCTGCGGTGCCCCCTTCTCAGACGTTGGCTTGGCAAGGCAGGCCACAGACACACATCTGCGATCTTAAAGGAGGAGACTCTTGCCCAAATGTCTTCCCAGAAGTGTCTGATTGGCCAGGCTTCGGACACATCCATCGGGGGAAACTTGCAGGATCACTGTGAAATAAGAGAACTACAGGTCACCATCCCTCCCCCCCAAAAGAGGGTCAGATGCTCTTTAAAATTAGGATTAAACTAAATACGGTAATGCTTGTGGTGTGAACAAATGAGTCGGTGAGGGAGTTAGGTTCACCCACTTAGCAGCCTCTGATGAACTCATCACAAAACAGCAGAGTGTGTCTGTTACGGAATAAAGAAGGGAGCCCAGAGAATTGAAATGATGAGACCCGACTATTTCTGAACCCACTCTCTGGGTTCACTCAGCTAACCATCATCAAGATAAATTGAAATGTGAGGAGCATAGATGAGAGCAGGGCGTGGAGCAAGCGCTGGGAGGAAATAGACATCTGTCGCTGTTCATTTCATTATTGGTACCTGTGGTAGCAAGTGTGGACTGACTTCTGACCTACTTTATTCAACCAGGTGTAGAGTCCCTGCGAAGGCTCAGCTGCTAGCGGACCTCAGGTCCTGGGTGGGAATTCTTCTACAGAAGCCTGGCATTTCAGCCCCTCTGCTCACCTATCACAGGCAAAAACATCTCTGTCTACTTTGGAGGCCTGCTCATAAACTTATTTCAAACCTGGGGCACCTGGGTAGCTCAGTTCGTTGAGCTCAGGTCATGATCTTGTTAGTAGGTTCGAGCCCTGCGTTGGGCTCTGTGCTGACAGCTCGGAACCTGGAGCCTGCTTTGGATTCTGTGTCTCCCTCTCTCTCTGCCCCTCCCCCACTCACGCTCTGTCTCTCTCTCTCTTTCAAAAATAAATAAACATTTTAAAAATTTTAAAAATTATTTCACACCTATTTACTTTTCACTATAGAAACAAAAGAGCTTCACACTAAGCAATTCAGCATCCCCTCCAGGAAAGGTCCGGACAGAAGATAGCCCACTAGCAGAATTCAATCTTCAAATCACCAAGAGTTGTTGTTATTGTTGTTTTTAAGTAATGCCTATTTTATAAAAATATAAGCAATGCATGTTCATTGCAGAATTTGGGGGAAGTACATAAAAATAAGGCAAAAGAAGTAAATATCAGGTTAAAATTCCCCCTCCCAGAGACAGCCACTATAACATTTCACTTGATCTCCTTAATGTTTATTTTATTTTTTCTCTATGCATATGTCAATACATTTTTATTTTCTCTTCCTCAAATTCTTTTATGAGTGAATCCAACTTTTACTACCTCATGTAAATACTCACCACCTCTCTCGAAATGTTTTATTATTCAGTCCTGTGAGGCACGGAGCACGTTTGGGAAACATCCTTTGATACATCGGTGCAGAGAGCTCCATATTCCAAATGGAATTTTCTGTGCAGGGTCCATTATTATTTCATACGGCATTACGACTGAAAACATAAAGTTTTCACAATTTCGCCCCCTTATTTAATGAGGAATTCCAAAAGGCAGACGTGAAGAAAGGGAGTGCCCAACTTGGGCATTAACCCAGGCTGACAGACGCAGACTAACGTGTTCTGACTCTTCGTGCTGACAGCACGGTGCACAGGGGTGTCAGAACTGGAAATAAGTGTGGAAATAAATGATCTACTTGACTAGATGGGGGAAATGGAGTCCTCAGGGATATGTGCAAAGCTCGCTTCAACACATATCTCGGTGTACTGTAACTTCTGGTTTGCACATCCATTTCTTGCATTAGACAGAGATCTTGGGAGCAAGACCCATACCTCATCAATCATGGGATCCCCAGGGCTTATACAATGCCAGGTACATAGAAGCTGCTCAAAAAATATTTGCCGAACTCAACTCAGAGGCTGGGGGATTTGCATCAGGTAGTTGAAACCCTGGAGGACTAAGGTAGAGGCTCATGTTGTTCAGTGAATGCGTGATGGATGAATGAATGAAAAAAAATAGAGGGGAGGAAAGAAGGAAGGAGGGAGAGAGGGAGAAAGAGAGAAAGAAGGAAAGAAGGAAGGAAAACTTATCAGGCAATGTCTGGCTATGGAAAGAACGTGCAACAGTAAGGTCAGAAGACCTGACTTATTCCTCAGCTCTTTATTCCCTACATGTGACCCTTGAGAACCAGTTTTCTCTTTCTCTTCCTCAAGAATCCATGTTGAGGCGCCTGGCAACACACATTGCCAATGTGGTTGAAAAACGATCGGCTGAACAGCACCCTGCAATAGAGGCTGATGCCCAGCCTCTTCTAAAAGGCTAGGGTGGAGAAGGTCATGTTAATCCCACCTACCACACTGACAACCCTAGAGAGTCAGAGCCCCACATCAATGAGAACCAGCTCAACGCCAAGGCATCCGGAGAGCTACCGCCTCCCTGGTCTTCTTGATCCATTCCATCCTCCACAAGGTCAATTGCCTGAGGGTCCAAATACAAATGTCACCATATTGACAGGGTTTAGAAGCAAGAAAAGGTCTCTTTGTGAGGCATACAAGACCTTTTAGGGACAGGCATTATACCCTCTCCTAAGCCTCNTCCAGGCTCTGAGCTGGCAGTCAGCACAGAGCCCGACGCGGGGCTCGAACCCACAAACCGCGAGATCATGACCTAAGCGAAAGTCGGACGCTTAACCGACTAAGCCACCCAGGCGCCCCATTCAAGGGCACAACCTCTAATGTAATACCTATGATGTCCCTATGCACTTGACAGCCTGGCAAACTACTAAAATGACAGGCTCATTCTCCTTCAAAGGCTACAGAGTGGTCCCTTCTATGCTCCATTCCTTCCAGACTCCATTGAAAAGGCTCCAACTCTATGGAGATTTTCCAAACTGTCATCATCTCCAGATCCACTGAAAGAGTCAGCCACAGAGCTTCCATGATATTTACGTCGTTGGGCTAATGCTGGTGTGTATGTCTGCCTTACCCTCCCAGACTGTAATCTCGTTAAGGGCAAGGACTGAGGTTTATCCCGTGTTCCACCCACCACGTTCTGCATGAGGCCCAACACAAATAGTCGAGATGGTCATGGTGCACTATTCCCCTTCCCTGAATAAGCTTTGCTCCGGCATCTTTGGGTAGCATGGATTTATTAGCAGGTTCTCTGAACACAGGTGCTAGAAATCTTAAAGCATTATTCAGTGTCAGGTTAATCAATTCATATTACCTACAATCTAGAGGCTCCTTTTACTCGGGATTTTACGAAGGCATCAAAAGGTGAGTTGAGATTGGATTAAGACTGTACCAAAAAATAAGCCATACAAAGTGAACTTGAATCCTATAGTATATTCAGCAGGTAATACCCTTTGAAATTTTATTTTTCTTAACTCAAATCTCTTCTCATTAGAGAGGTGGTAGCGCTGTCAGTCAGGGGCAGCTGGAGAAATTGTCCAATCTCTCTCCTTTCTGGCTTCTTCTCTCAATACCTTCCTGATTCTATGTTATTTCTGTGTTCTTTTATATCCCCCAATGGTATTCGAAGGGATAGTTGATTTCTTTGTACAGGGGTGATATATATGCTGCAGAGAAAGCTGATTCCATCTATTCACAATGGCTCAATATTTAGAAATTTAAGTGCAGCATGTCCATTAATCAAGCTGCTACAGTTCTGATCCCTACTACTGTTCCTAATTGGCCGCTGTACTAACCTGGGCAATGTTATAGCCCAGGGAAGAACATTCTCTTCCAACATCTGCAGTTTAAGGAAAAGGATAATGAGGTAGAATCTGGGCACGGTGTGTGTAAAAAGCTTCTGAGGACTCTACGGGGAGAGTTTTATAGATAATTGAAAAAGCAGTTGAAGATTCATTCCTTCATTCCCTCAATCATACAGTAAACATATCTCGAGTACAAATGAGGTTTCAAAAACAAGCAGTCACCGGATATATGGAGGAACAAATTACCACTCTGCACTAGAGCTGGTGGGATGAAAGTGGAGAGCTCTGTCCAGC
Organism: Crocuta crocuta; assembly: GCF_008692635.1. Lineage (NCBI taxonomy): Eukaryota > Metazoa > Chordata > Mammalia > Carnivora > Hyaenidae > Crocuta > Crocuta crocuta. The sequence continues at coordinate 3,543,241 of NW_027551562.1, read as the reverse complement.
TTTGCCCGTGTGAGAGCCCACTCCCCACTCCCCCTCCTCGCCCAAAGGAGAAAGGCTGGGTTGACATCACTCTGGAAATGGATTCTGGGTCTGAGATTCGCCAGGACCAGCCCGTTCAGAGGCACCAGGAAGGGCTGTGAAGGAGACATCCATTATGCATTCTCTGGGAAACTTTCTAGGACATTCCCACCCTCATCTGGCAGAGCCTTAGGGACAGGCTGACAAGATGATGAATGTCAGACAGGAAAGAAATGGGTTTAAAAGCTGAGGGCTAATTGGCTTGGGATAAACTCTGACTGGAGGAGACCCAAGCAGAATGCCATTGCCTTGTGGTGAGATAAGCCTGTGAAATGGGAAAAGCTTCTCAGACTTCAGTCAGAGCCACAGGGTGAGATGATAATGGCTGCTGCTATTGAGCACTGAGTGTATGCTCTGCACTGTTCTCACATAAGCACCATTGAATCAATACAGCCACTATCCTTACTTTTAGAAGGATGTGTTAGTTAGGAATATGTTCACAGACAAATCATAGAAAACTAGACTAACAGTGACTTCAATAAATTGGAGTTTTTTTTGTTGTTGGGCATGTGAAGTCTGGAGGTAGAGAGCTCCCAGTTTAGTTGGGCTCCTTGGCCATCATAGGAGAGATCAAAGCTCCTGCTACTTGTTTTCACCAGCTGCTTCATGGTTGCAAAATGGCTGCTGTCAGTCCAGCTTTCTCATCCATTGCCGAAGCACTTCTATCTGAAAGGGAGGTTGGTAAAAGAGGAACAGCATGCTATGATTAACAGAATTGTGATAATTAGTTTCCAACACTCATGATCCAATACCTGAGGTTGGGTACAGGCCATGTTGAACAAAATCAGGGATTTGGAAGCAAAGAGGAAGGAAATGGAGATTGATTAGGCAACTCATATCACTATATTCCGAGAGTTGAGTCACATTCGGGGTCTGTGCTGGAGTGTCTCCAGGCTTACTTTACCACTTGCTATGGGGGCTTCTATACTCACATCAGCTTTCTGAGCCTCAGGGTCTTTATCTGTGAAAAAGCAAGACAGCAATGCTAGTTTCTGTTTTAGGATAACAAGGTGGAGGACATGTGACATTTCTCAGCAAGCAATTAATTGACATGAGTGTCCAGAAATTGCATGACTGTCTGCGTATAATACAGCACCACTGAACGGACCAGATGCTTTCATCTCAGCCTCCTTGGCTTTGAATTCTCTCTCCCTCACTTGTTATCTGAGCGATAAAGGTCAAAAAGTAACTTTTCCAGGGGCGCCTGGGTGGCTCAGTCATTTAAGCATCCGACTTCAGCTCAGGTCATGGTCTCTCGGTCTGGCTCAGTCATTTAAGCATCCGACTTCAGCTCAGGTCATGGTCTCTCGGTCTGTGAGTTCGAGCCCCGCATCGGGCTCTGTGCTGACAGCTCAGAGCCCGGAGCCTGCTTCATATTCTGTGTCTCCCTCTTTCTCTGCCCACCTCCCCCCGCCCCCCCCCCGGCTCATGCTTTGTCTCTCTCCCCTTCAAAAATAAATTAACATTAAAAAATTAAAAAAAAAAATAACTTCTCTACATCACTGTCTTCTCATCTGTAAAATGGGGAGGTAAGCACACCATGCTCACAGATGTTTTGCAGATTGAAGTAGCCGGTGCATGGAAAGGGCCTGCCCATTACGGCTACGTCAAAGCTGTGCAATAAACGCTGGCTGTTACTGCCATGTGCTGATGGCTCACCGATCCTCAGCCTCTGGCCTGATCTGGGTTCCAGACACACTGCGTCCACCACTCCCTGGATAGTTTCNGGCTCATGCTTTGTCTCTCTCCCCTTCAAAAATAAATATACATTAAAAAATTAAAAAAAAAAAAACTTCCCTACATCACTGTCTTCTCATCTGTAAAATGGGGAGATAAGCACACCATGCTCACAGATGTTTTGCAGATTGAAGTAGCCGGTGCATGGAAAGGGCCTGCCCATTACGGCTACGTCAAAGCTGTGCAATAAACGCTGGCTGTTACTGCCATGTGCTGATGGCTCACCGATCCTCAGCCTCTGGCCTGATCTGGGTTCCAGACACACTGCGTCCACCACTCCCTGGATAGTTTCACCTGGATGCACAGATCCTGGAAGGAAAAAGACAAGGTGATGACAGGCTAGAAACTCTGGGCTCTCCGTCCTTTCTCCCCACAGCCCCGCTCAAACCATGGAGTCTTCCCACCAGCCTGGCGCTTCTCAAACTACACTGTGCACGCCAATCCCCGGGGGACCTTGCTACCTTGCAGAGCCTGCCCCCAGGTCTGGGGGGAGCCGGCGGGAATTCCGGATGTTTCCCAGGCTCCAGGCGAGGCCGCCTCTGCGGCTCTGTGGCCCTCTCTCTCTGCAGAGCCAGGCTCTAGCGTGGGCTGGGGAGCGCGTTAATCTCCGTGCTCTACGGACGCCCCGCCGCCAGTGCTCCTGATGTCACTGCCGTTACAGCCACTGCTGCCACATCGCCGCGGCCCAGTAATGACAACAGTGACACGCAGCGTGTGGGGCTTCTCACGACCCCCGGGCCCTCTCCTGATGCGTGTGTCGTTGTTAACTCGCTCCATCTCTACACTAGTTCCTCCCAGTTTGTGGGTGAGGAAACTAAAGCTTGAAATGGTAAGACGGGTGTATCAGCTGATAATTTACGCAGCCTGAGTTCAAATCTCAGCATCTCAGCATCTGCGGCCAGGGGACATTGGACGCATCGTGCGAAGTCCGGCCTCGGTCTCACGCGGCAGATGATTTGAGTACCTGGTGTCAGATCCCCTGGACACATGTCTGATTTCAGCCACAGCTGTGGCGGACACGGGTGGAAATGACGGAACTCCAAAGAGCTTCTGGGTTTCCTATTTTCCGTGCAGAGTCCAGAACTGGGTGAGCGTGTGCAGGATACGTCCCTGGAGTAACCCTCAATCAGCGGGTCAGTGCACGGAGCTTCTGTTCTCAGGGGGCCCCTGTGGGAAGCATCGTGCACACATCCCGGGCGGTCCGACAAAATCCAGACCTGCGCGACACACCCTTCCGGGTGCTTCGCGTTCCCCGTGTCCCCGTTGCTCTTCTACCGCTCTTGCTGCCTGAAGCCAGCTCTGAAATGAACTCTGGACACCCAGCGCTTCCCTCAGGCGCCGTGACTGGGGACCTGAACTGTCACGGGGCACAAAGAGTGGGGTGGGTGGGAACAGGGTTTCAGCCAGAGGAAGGAGGCAGAAAGAGGGATCCGATGTACAGAGGGCCTGTGCTGCGTCACGAACAATCACGCAGGCCTCGTCATTGAATTCCAGATGGCTTCCGGCTCAATTTAACATCCCATTTTATAAGGGAGGAAACTGAATATTCAGGCCCTAAGAGCTGGAATACCTCCTTCAGGGTGCCTATTGCTAATGATTCAGACAGGATTCAAACCGCCCTCTGCCTGACTCCACACCCCACGTTCTTCTCTCCCCTACACCACATCGACTGGAACATTCCATCAGGAGACTCCGCTCAGACCTCCGGTACCCACCACACTGTGCATTGTGATGATGAGGCCATAGGAATGGGCAGTTATTCATCTCCCTGCTCTCCTCAGCTGGAGGACAGTGATAATATTTGGACAGTTTAGAATAAACATCACCACACATCTCTCATCTAGGACTTCTCCCACTTCTAAAGTAAGTATGAGGCCTTCACTAAATATTTGCACAACTTACTTGATTTTTGCTGACTTATGAACATGTATTTCCTAAGGACACATGTAAGGCTTCCCTTTGCTTACTTTTTGGGTTCAGCCTACAAATAAATCCAGGGCAGGGGCCACTGAGGCACGGCTGAGAGCAGAGTGGCCCGCATGCTGCCCCGGGGACCGCTGTGTGCCCTGCGCCTGCGGGTCTGAAGGGGGCCTGGCTGTGCCTTCCTGGTCCTCCTGGTGACAGACAACTACACAGTCCCCAAGGGAAGGAAAACAATAAAAGACAAAGCTAGGGAAAGAGGGGGAAGGGGCCCCCGGGTGGCTCAGTCAAGTAAGCTTCCAACTTCGGCTCAGGTCATGATCTCATGGTCCTTGGGTTCAAACCCTGCGTCGGGCTCTGTGCTGACAGCTCGGAGCCTGGAGCTGCTTCAGATTCTGTGTCTCCCTCTCTCTCTCCCACTCCCCTGCTTGTACTCTGTCTCTCTCTCTCTTAAAAATAAATAAACATTTGAAAAATTAAAAACAAAAAAACGAGTCCGATTCCTAACTTTGACTCAGGTTACGATCTCTTGGTTCATGAGTTCGAGCCCTGCATCGGGCTCTGTGCTACCAGCATGGAGCCTGCTTTGGATCCTCTGTCCCTCCCTCTTTCTGCCCTCCCCTGCTTGTGCACTCTTGTTCTCTCTCTCTCAAAAACAAAAACAAAACAAAACAAAATTTAATTTCTCCAAGAGTAAGATCATTGTTAAAACCCAAGGTATCTTGGATGGATTAAAATACCATAGGAAAGGGGCGCCTGGGTGGCTTAGTCGTTTAAGCGCCCGACTTTTGCTCAGGTCATGATCTCGCGGTTCGTGGGTTCGAGCCCCGCGCTGGGCTCTGTGCTGACTGTCAGCTCAGAGCCTGGAGCCTGTTTCAGTCTGTGACTCCCTCTCTCTCTGACCCTTCCCTGTTCACACTGTCTCTCTCTCTCTCTCCTAGAAATAAATAAAAAAATAAAATAAAATAAAAATAAAATACCATAGGAAAGGAGGGATGCCCGGGACAATCAGGTGAGCAGAGCCCCCAGTCCTTGAGCTTCTCAGCTGGTGGGTAACTGACTTTAAAACCCTAGAAGTTGTTTTCTAGCTCACCTGAGAAAATTCCTGTAAAAGTCTGGTGGGAAGAAAATTATCAACAGGAGTAAACAGCAGGAGCTCGCGCTGCTGGGACACACTGAGGGGGGCTTTCTGGTGGAATCTGAGGCCAGAGCCTTGGCTGGCAGTCAGGCCAGGAGTCAGGCGAGGCAGGGTGAGCAGTTTAGGGTATAAGAGGTAAGGGGTGTGCAAGCACACAGGCCACATCTGAGTTTGGAAGTCTCCTTAAACTCGGCACGCAGGGCCCCTTGCTGCCTTAGTGTGGTCCCAGCTCCGGTTATAATATGACCTTTTCGGGGCCCACCATCGCAGGCCTCAGGCAGCTCCTTCTGGGCCTCAGTTTCCTGACCTGTATAATGGGGAGGCAGGCCTCTGGGTAACTCCCAAAGTCCCTATTCACCACTATTGCTGTGATTCTGCGTATTCTGTGTGTGCCTCTCTGGGGAGCCTAGCCAGTGCTGCCTCCCTCCTCCACCTCTGCTGTAATGAACCCGCAGTGGTGCCCAGGACGTATTCTTTCTGCCTTTCACTGAGTAATCACAGCAATGACTGGACAGCTTTGTTACTGTTAGCGCTGCCAGCACGAGCCCCAAGCTGGGTTTAGAACCCACGCGACCTGAGCTCAAATGTCAGCCCCACACTCACCAGACGAAAACTTGAGGTCAATTACTAAATTTCTCCGTGTGCCTCAATGTCCTCATCTGCAAAGTGGGGGAAATACTAGACCCTACCTAAGCAGATGGGAGCCTCACGGAGGACACCAGTCCTTCTAGAAAGACTGGGTGTCACTTTCCTACCAGTCCCAGCGGAACTTCCGGAGACGGATCCTGTTGACCTGCTTGGGTCATGTGTTCATCCTTGAACCCGTCCTGGGGCTGGGGAAATAGGATGTGCAACACGATGAGGACTTTGTGCTGACTTCTCCTAGATCCTACCTAATCCACAGGAGCGGGGAGTGGGGGGGGGTCCTCAAAGAAATTAGTGCTACAGCTCAGACGAAGGACGGATATGGGTCATCAGGAAAACATCCACTCTGTAGAGGGTGCATTCAGTCTGCCGCAACGCTTCAGCAGGGTCTAGGAGGCAGTGCGGGCTACCTGGGAAACAGCTGCATCCACGAGAAAGCTGGAAGCCAGTCCTTGGACGGTAAGGCTGAAGGCACTGGGCGTGCCGGACCTGGATTCAGGACGTCATGTAATATTCCTTCTGCTATCTGAAAATCCTTTGTCTCTAATGTTTTTCTTAAAGGTTTGCATCTTTAACCATTGCCCATAAAAGCATTTAGCCTAATTGAAGGATAGTTTGGATAATTGTTATTATTATGAAAACAGAAAGGAAAAACACAAGAAGCTTCATTGCATTGAGATTATCCCAAACGGATCAGCTTAACACCGCACACGCTCATTATTTCCCAGTGGATCCAGAGTCCAGACAAAGGTTATCTAGATCCACTATAAGCAAGGTGTCAGTCAGGACTGTGTTCTCATCTGTAGACTGAACTGGGGAAGGACTTGCTTTCCAAGCTCACATGGGTTTTGGCAGCGTTAAGTTCCTTGCAGCTGTGGGATGCAGCCCTCAGTTTCTTGCTGGCTGTCAGCTGAAACCCAAGACCATCCTTAGCTGCCCTCATTTCCTGGTCATGTGCCCCCACCCCCCAGGCTGCTGGCTCATCAAGCCAGCAAGAGAGAGACAGGAGTTATAATATTCTGTAATGTAGTCTGATGCATCCTGTCACCTTTGACGTTTTCCATCATCTGAAGCAAGTCATAGGTCCTGGCCTCCCTGGGGAATGAGCACCAGCAGGTGGGGGCCACTCTAGAATCTGTCCACCATATTGGCCAGTCCCTGTGTCAGACTCTACAAATCGCAAGTCCAAGAGTGAGTTTCCAGATTACGAAAAGATTGGACTAGGTGTTCAGACAAGATCTGGACCAAATATGTATAAAACTGCCAGGTCCTTACTTATCACTTACTAGCTTTTTTGACCTTGAACGAGTTACTCCATCTATCTGAGATTCAGTTTTTGAACCTGTAAACTGAGGAGGAATAGAAGTACTTTGTCGTGTTGTATGAAGTAAATGAGTTAATACATGAAAATGCTTTCATTAGTCCTAGCATGGATTTAGGGCTTAGGGAATATTAGCACTCACACTATGCACACACACACACACACACACACACTAAATACACATGTGCTCTGAACCATGTACTGTATTTTGCTGATGTCAAAATCGTTGAATATGGATCCCCCACTTTACAGAGGAAGAAGCACACATGTGAAGCTTCTTTGTGACCTACGAGAGCTCTCAGAGCTAGTGAGTGGCTGAAGTAGGTTGGAGAACTTTCCAGACGTACCCCATTCCTGAGTGCTCATCTAAACCTAAAAATCCCCCTAGCTTGCTTTCACCAGGTCTCCCATGGGAGTACAGCGGCCAGGAGGGTAAGGCTACTTGCTTTTATTAGCTTTACATTTCTGGCTGCTGCACAGTATTTTGTTTTGGGGGGAAGGGTTTGGCAGCTGAAAAAAATTAAGCAAAAAAAAAACCCACCCGCAAATAATTAAAGGAATAAACACATAAGTGCAGAGCCACTGGCCCCTCCTACTCTTCTTGCCTCACAGAGGAGGAGACTGAGACTCGAGAAGAGAGAAGCTGGCCTGGGTCTCGGCGTTGCTTGCTGATGGATGTCAGGTGCAGCACAGGACCCAGGGCTCCCGGCTGCTGTCTCTCAAGTCCCGCCCAGCCTCTCTGCCCGTGTGGTTCCAAGGACAATTTTACCCTGAGTCCGAGTTGGAGAAATTGAGCCATTTTAAAACACACAATTCAGGGCTGCCTGGGTGGCTCAGCATTCGACCTCAGCTCAGGTCATCGTCTCACAGTTCATGGGTTCGAGCCCCGTGTCGGGCTCTGTGCTGACAGCTCAGAGCCTGGAGCCTGCTTCAGATTCTGTATCTCCCTCTCTCTCTGACCCTCCCCTGCTCGTGCTGTCTCTCTCTCTCTGTCTCAGAAATAAATAAAACATTAGTAAATAAATAAATAAATAAACAAACAAACACACAATTCACCGGGCTTGCTGTCTCCCTGTCCAAAACCACCATGAACACAACTGGAAATACCAAACTAAGGACGTCTCAAGCAGGCCTAACTCGAGAAGTGAATTGTGTGTCGTTTTGATCATGGACTGCATCACTGGGTGGCGGAATGCTAATAAAATGTGTGCAGTAAATTGCATTTTAAAAGCATCATGGGAGATGGAGATTGCTCTTTTAAGAAATCCTATAAGGAATAATTTGATAGAGTAAGAGGAAAAAAAGCCTTAACAATGGAATAAAAATCACTCATTTGAGTCTTATAAATCTAGACGGTGGTATATGGGGCTTCCTTCGAGCCTATTGCATTTTATGTATGTAGCATATGCTTGAATACTCACAGATAAATCAGCCGGGTAAGTACGGCTGGAAAGCAATGCTCAGTTCCCTCTTACCTAAGTGCTCCCCATCCCTGGCCCCCAAACACCTACTTCCACCCTTGAAATATCCAAGTGAGAGAGGCCAGGGAGGTTTTGAGAAAGAAGACCAGATGGGTTGGGTTTTTAAGCACCTCATTCTACTATTTCCTTGAGACTCCATGTCTTCATCTTTCAAATGGAAATATTTGCTCAGCTGAATTTAGAGGGTGAAGTTGAGGATCAAAACAGATGGTGGGGCACCTGGGTGGCTCAGTCGGTTGAGTGTCCTACTTCAGCTCAGGTCATGATATCCCAGTCTGTGAGTTCAAGCCCCGCGTCGGGCTCTGTGCTGACAGCTCAGAGCCTGGAGCCTGCTTCGGATTCTGTGTCTCCCTCTTTCTCTGCCCCTCCTCTGTGCTCTCTCTCTCAAAAATAATTAAACATTAAAAAATATTTTAGAATAACCCAATATATGGCAAATGCAAAAGTCTTGATCAAAAGACAATGAACCAGGGGCGCCTGGGTGGCTCAGTCAGTTAAGCATCAAGTGCTTGATTTCAGCTCAGGTCATGATCTCACCGTTTGTGGGATTGAGCCTTGAATCAGGCTCCATGCTGACAGCACAGAGCCTGCTTGGGATTCTCTCTCTCCTTCTGTCTCTCTCTCTGCCTTTCTTCTGTTCATGCTCTCATTTTCTCTCTCAAAATAAATAAATAAACTTAAAAAAAAAAAGACAATGAGCTGATGGGAGGGAAGAGCAGAGCTCTGGGATGAGACTGCCCCCTCCCCCCTCATCCCAGGCACAAGCCATCATCACATCGTGCAGACTGCACTCGGATGAACTCTCTGTCCCCTCCCACTGCCGTGGCCTGACCGGGGCCCACTGCACCTTTCACCTGTGCTATTCAAACAGGCTTCTCCCTGGTGTCCCAGCATCAAGGTGGACCCGCCTCTCACCCATTCTCCACATGATACGTAGCGCTATTTTTTTTTAATGCAACTCTTAATGACTCTCCTTTGCTCACAAGATACAAAACCATTCAGTCCCTGCACAAAAGCTCAGCAGAGCCCTCAGGACTCAGCGTGCCTGTCTCTCCACACCTCTGTCTCATACTTCACAGCAGCCTTACTAAGCTCCTCAGGGTCACCACACCCACGATGCTGCTTCTCACCTCCAGCCATTTTCCTGTGCTGTTTTCTCCGCCTGTGACCCTGAGGCCTGGGTCCATCGGTCCAGGCGAGTGAAGTTACTCTATAGCAACAAGCAGCCCCTAAATCCCATTCCGCGTGTTCAAAGTTGGGTTGGGAGGAGAGGGGGGAAACATCTGCTCGCCGTCACCCGTGTGCAGCCCAGGCTGATGGAAGCCGCATCCCAGCTTGTGTCCCCACGACCGACCGTAACAGCAGGGGGCAGAGACCGTGCAAACCGTGCATTGTCTCGTGACACTGTCCGCTCAGCTCATATCTCATTGGCCAAAGCAAGTCAAGGGGCTGGGGACGCAGCCCTGCCCTGGCCCCGAGAGCAGCCAGCCAGCAATATGTGAATGAACAGCTATATTTTCCTTATCTCTGTCTGCCTGGTCAAAGGGCGAGTATATTTAGGCTCCTCTTAACGGCCTTCTCCTCCAGGAAACCTTCCTTATTCATCCTTCCATCATGGACAGTACTAGACTCGCTCTGGTTTGCTCAGTTGTTTTTGCCTTCAGGACCCAGAGCTCTCTTCCAAGGGCAAGCGCCACATCGCTAGAGGCCCCCCCACCACACAGCATCTAGAGAGAGGAAGGAGCCGAGGGTGTCCGTATCAAAGGAAAGGATGTTTAGGTGAGTGGCTCCACAGCTGGTTTGCCGGGCCGGGTACCCAAAGTCTCCTGGGTGGGATGGGGATGGAGGCGGACGTGTGAGAGCCCCTGAAGGTTCTGGTGCAGCCGAGCTTCCCCTCCCCCGTCTGGCAACTTCAAGACAGCTCCCAGTTGTCACTGCGGCCACCTGCAGCCAGCTACATTCCTCTTCTTCCCCAGCCTTCTTCATCTTAGGTGGAGGGGCCGGCGCTCCTGACCCTGCTTGGTTACTTCCCAGCTGTCAATTTTTATCTTTTGTGGTTGCCCAAAGCCTTCTCTTGACCTTTCTCTTCCAGGTAAACCCTGCCTTCCCCGTCAGAGGTTTTGTTTTGTTTTGTTTTTGTTTTTAAATTTTTTTTCATGTTTTATGTATTTCTGAGAGAGAGAGACAGTGTGAGCAGGGGAGAGCTAGAGAGAGAGGGAGATACAGAATCTGAAGCAGGCTCCAGGCTCTGAGCTAGCTGTCAGCACAGAGCTCGACGTGGGGCTTAAACCCATGAACTGCGAGATCATGACCTGAGCCGAAGTCGGCGCTTAACCGACTGAGCCACCCAGACGCCCCTGGTCAGAGTTTTTATCAAATGAAATAACTACACTTTCCAGCCTCCCTTATGACTATGGAGAAGTAGATGAGGCCAGACTCCAATTTGCAGGTGAACAAAAGAGCACAAGGCAGAGAAAAGACGTGCCCACTTGCCCACGAGGAACGGAGTTGGGATCCAACCCCAAACCTCTGTGACCTGCACGCAGCCCAGGCCACACTGGACGCTGGTCAAAGGGAGGGCTGCCACAGACCTCGCAGAACAGGCTCTGGGTCCCCAGTGACTGCGTGCCTGGCGCTGCTCCCCTCACCCTGACCCGGTTAACCCTCGGGGGCCCGAGCTCAGCCTCCCGGACTTGACCCCTTGGGCCTGCTCTTCACAGACGACCAGGCTGTGTCTCCACGGGACAATCAGCAGCTACCAGGGGCCACAGACAGAATAAGGATCAAAATGAGAGGCCGGTACAAACCCCAGCCCCAGCTATGTGACCACACTGACCTGCCGTGTGACCAGCTAGCAGGTCACTTGCTACTCAGAGCCTCAATTTCCTCTTTGGAGAAAAAAAAAAAAAAAGTTAACATTACTTTGGCTTGGCTTAAGGATTAAATGAGTTCATGTATAGAAAACACCAGGTCAGGGGCACCTGGGTGGCTCAGTCAATTAAGCATCTGACTTGGGCTCATGTCACAATCTCATGGTTCGTGGGTTCGAGCCCCGTGTCGGGCTCTGGGCTGACGGCTTGGAGCCTGGGGCCTGCTTCGGATTCTGTGTCTCCCTCTCTCTGCGCCCCTTTCCTGCTCTCTCTCTCTTCTTCTTTCTCTCAAAAATAATAAATAAACATTAAAAAAATTTTTAAAAACCCACTAGGTCAGTATCTGATTTGCTACAGAAGCTTAATATATGAAAGTGCTGTAAGCTTTCGCTGTAATGTGCTGTTGCTGATCCTTGGGGACAGTGACGGTTGAGAGGAGCACTCCTCAGTGGGGATCCTGGACAGCCACCAACCCCCAAACTCCATTCCCCATCTACAGTAAGGTAAGGGGCTTGCACCAGACGTAGACCCCCCCAGTCCTCTCTCTGAGCACTGAGCCCTCTGCCTGCACCTCCCGGGTCCTTCTCAGGGCACAGCTCAGATGCATGCAGGAGGTGCTTAGTGCTGGCCGAGGGTGCTTCTCAGAATGCAGACCTGAAGGAAGTGATGGAGATGCACAGGTCCAGGCAGGGCTGAGGGCATTTCCTCTGCCTGTAGTCCCGGGGTCGGGGAGGGATCTGGGCGCCTGGCCCTTCCACTGAACTTGATTTCCCTCTGGCTCTGTCTCCTCCACAGCGTCTGGCTTCCATCACTGGACAGATGATACTTGGGCCTCCCAAGGACCCTGAGCATCAACCGGACTTACCAGAATTGTTTATTCCAGCCAGAGTCACGTGCCAAGGAAGAGGGGGAAGCAGCCTGGGCCCAGTGGGAGGTCAGAGATCAAGGTGAGGATGTGAAGCCCTGCCCGGGCCAGGTCCAGCCAGCACCAAGGACTCGGGCTGTCTCGGCCGCCTCAGTGGTTCTGAAATCCTCCAAAACCTCCTGCTGCCTCCTGCCTCCTCATCCCCGGCCTCTTGCAAGGGCTGAGCCAGCCCTGAGCAAGTTAGAATTGCAAACCTTCTGGAAGACAGAAAAACCCTCGATAAGAGGCCGTTTTTAAATCATGATCATTCTTGTAAAAGCATAGGTGAGCTTGCCTCCGTCCTCCAAATGATCTCTCCACACCTGTGCCAGCATGTCCACTATTCTGTAGAAAGATGAAGAGAAAGGCACCAGGCACCCACTCTGGGCTCAGATGTGGAGCTCCATCTTTAATGCTCTACCTGCTGAACATTCTCAAACTTGCTGGAAACTGCACCTTTTTGTCCTGAACTCACAGAGGAAGTGATCAAATCCCCCAGAACCCACAGAAGCCAAGGACCTGCCAGTGCCTCAGGGACCTTTCCACATGGCTGAGCTGAACTCAAAGCCAATGCGGGGTAGCCGCCGTTTTGTGTCACTCCAAATCCCACCCCTGGGTTCGGAACGCCATGCAATGTGCACAGAGTAAGGGCTGAAACCCTAATCCCTCAGGAAAAACCTGAATGTGACCATAGATGAATTCAGGAGGCAGATATGTAGTGATACAGGACACCCAGGGAGGGGACCCCTGAGATGCCATTGCCACACTTGAGCTTAACCCAGAGCCCCTGTCCCCAGATGCCCGCCCTAGTCTCAGGGGAAACCAGCTTCCAGAAGCCACCCATATCCAGGACCGAGGATGTACTTTAGAATCTAGGGGGCTGAGTTTTAATTTTAACAGCTTTGTTGAGACATAATTTTCATACCACGTATGTCACCCAGGTAAAGTATGCGACGCAGCAGGCTTTAATGTATTCAGAGCTGTGCAGGGATCAACCACGATCAATTTTAAGAACAAATTTTGTCACTCCTGAAAGTAACCTGGTATGCTTTAGCTATCACTCCACCCACATCCACCCTTCCCTCCGCACCTCAGGAAATTGCTAATCTACCTTTGGCCCTATTTGTTTGCGCATTCTGGACATTTCATAAAAATGGACTCATATAATATGTGGTCCTTTGTGACTGGCTTCTTGCACTCCGCATCATGTCCTCAAGATTCCTCCTTGCGTGCACACACCCTGCACACAGTAGTAGCAGGCATCAGCACCCCATTCCTTTTCATGTCCCAAGAATATTCCACAGCGCAGATGCGCCACATTTTATGTACCCATTATCAGCTGACGGACATTTCAGTTATTTTTACATCTTGACTATTACAAAGAAGGCTGTTAGGAACACTCAAGAACAAATCCTTGTGTGGATATAAATTTCATTTCTCCTGCGTGTGCCCTGTTCCCACCTGGGAGTGGAATCACTGAGTCATGTGGTGACTTTGTTTCACCTTTTGAGGAACTACCAGACTGTTTTCCACACTGGGTGTATTCACCGGCTGTGTGACCATTCTAACATCTCCTTGTCCGGGACAACACCTGTTATTGTCTGTATTGTCTATCATAATCATCCAAGCGGATGTGAAGCAGTATCCCATTGAGGTTTTGCTTTATATTTCCCTCATGATGAAGGGTGTTGACCATCTTTTCATGGGCTTCTTGGCCTTCGCATATCTCCTTTGTAGAAAAATCTATTCAGATCCTTTGCCCACTTCCAAAAGCAAGTTGTCTTTTATTGTTGATTTGTAAGAGTTCTTTATATATTCCAGATGCAAGTACTTTCTAAGATACATGATTTGCAGATCTATTCTCCCATCTCATAAGCTATCTTCACTTTCTTAATGACATTCAATAAGCACAAAAGTTTTTCATTTTGAAGAAGTCAAAGTGCTTTTGGTTTCCTATCCAAGAAAGCGTTGCCTAAGGAAACAAAAGCAAAAATGAACTATTGGGACCTCATCTAGATAAAAAAGCTTCTGCACAGCAAAGGAAACAATCAGCAAAACTAAAAGGCAACTGACAGAATGGGAGAAGATATTTGCAAATGACATACCAGATGAAGGGTTAGAATACAAAATCTATAAAGAACTTATCAAACTCAACACCCAAAAACCAAATAATCCAGTGAAGAAATGGGCAAAAGACATGAATAGACACTTTTCTAAAGAAGATATCCAGAAAGCTAACAGATACATGGAAAAAATGCTCAATATCACTCACCATGAGGGAAATACAAGTCAAAACCACAATGAGATACCACCTCATACCTGTCAAAGCAGCTAAAATTAACAACTCAGGCAACAGATGTAGGTGAAGATGCAGAAAAAGAGGAACACTTTTGCACTGCTGGAGGGAAGGCAAGCTGGTGCAGCCACTCTGGAAAACAGTATGGAGGTTCCTCAAAAAATTAAAAATAGGACTACCCCACTACCCAGTAATTGCACTACTAGGTATTTATCCAAAGGACCCAGGAGTACTGTTTCAAAGGGGCACACGCACCCCGATGTTTATAGATTTTTATAGCGGCACTATTGACAATAACCAACGTATGGAAAGAGCCCAAATGTCCATCAACTCATGAATCAATAAAGAACATGAGGTATGTGTATACATATACATGAAATTAAATGAAATCTTGCCCTTTGCAACAACATGGAATGTGGGTAGAACTAGAGTGTATTATGCTAAGCAAAATAAGTCAGTCAGAGAAAGACAAATATCATATGATTTCACTCATGTGTGAAACTTAAGACACAAAACAGATGAACATAAGGGAAGGGAAGCAAAAATAATATAAAAACAGAGTGGGAGACAAACCATAAGAGACTCTTAAATGCAGAGAACAAACTGAGGGTTGCTAGCAGGGTGTTGGGTGGGGGGATGGGCTAAGTGGGTGGTGGGCATTAAGGAGGGCACTTGTTGGGATGAGCACTGGGTGTCATATGTGAGGGATGATCCAAATTCTTTTCCTGAAATCATTATTACACTATATGTTAACTAACTTGGATTTAAATTTAAAAAAAAAAGAAAGAAAGAAAGCTTTTCCTAAATCAAGGTCATGAAAATTTACTCCTGAAGTTTATTCAAGACTTTCAGAGTTCCAACTCTTATATTTAAGCCTATCATCCATTTGGAGACAACTCTTGTGTAGGATGTGAAGAATGGGGTACAACTTTCTACTTTTGCATGTGGACATCTGCTCGCTCCAGCATCTCTCATTGAAAAGAATATTCTTTCTGCACTGCAGGGTCTTAGAACCCTTGTTGAAAATCTGTTCACTAAAACTGTGAGGATTTAACGGTGGACTCTCACTTCTATACTTGTTTATCCTTGTACCAGTCCACCTTGTTTTAAATTCTGCAGATTTGTAGTGAGTAGAGTAATTAGACAAGTCCAGGAGGCTGAGGTGGCCTCAGCCAATCACTTGGGGGCCTCCATGTGCAAACCAAAACCTATGGCAGAGCCAGTGCACTGGAGTCCAAGAAAAAGAAACTGAAGAACAGCAGATCACAGTCCTCTAGGTCTTCCCAAATGAGGTGACTGCTCAAGCTATTGCCAGTCACATAATTTGCTTGCTCCATTCCCATGTCTTCTGTATAAAAATCCTTCCCTTATCTCCTGTCCAACCACTTTCTGTGGGGTGTCCCACCCAATTCCAGTCAATGTTTGCCCAGAGAAACTTTTGAAAATTTTAATGTGCCTCAGTTTATCTTTCAATGGCAGCAACGTTTGGAATTGAGAAATGTAAGTTATCTAACTTTGTTCCTTTTTTTTTTTTCTATTTTGTTTTGGCTATGTTGATTCCTTGAATTTCCAGATCAATTTTACCATCAGCTTGTCAATTTCTGTAGCAAAGTCTGCTGGGATTGTGTTGAACATATAGATCGATTCGAGGTGCATGGCCATGTTAACAATATTAACTCCTCTGATCCTTGAACACAGATTATCTTCCCATATGTTTAGCTTTTCTTTGATTCCTTTCAACAATGCTTTGTAGTTCTCAGAGTGTAAGTTTTGTACTGATTTTGTCAAATTTATTCCTAGGTAGTTCATTCTTTTTGGTGCTGTTGTACATGAAATTGGTTTCCTAATTTAATTTCTGGAATGCTCATTGCTAGTGTAGAGAAATACAGGTTTCCCCCACTATCTGCAAGCTGAGTGTTCCAATGGAAACCTTCAGTAAGACGAAATGGTGTAAAGCAAAGAAGTGATTACCATTCATTTATATGGAAAAAGTTCTGAGCATTCCCAGACCCCACCACCACCACCAAAAACAACCTCTCTCAGGCTTTTCCAATCTCTTAGGACACATCTGGCTAAAGAATACACAAAGTAAATGGAGATGAAGCATGGATGATCACAGACATGGGTCAGAGTAGTTCCTGGGAAAGGTGCTGGGTGGCACCACATTCAGAGTTCAGGGTGCACTGCCTCCATAGGGGCTTGCTGCCTTTTGGTAAAAGTGAAAATCCTCTTCAGCTTTCTTTCCATTACCAAAACAGGTACCAATGTAGGTCTTTCATGAAAGCAAAGAGGTGTAAAGTGAGCTTTTGCAAAGAGAGGGATACCTGTGCCATCAATCTTTTATATTAATCTTACACTATGCAAACCTGAAGCCATTTATTACCTCTTAAATTTTTTTAGTAGATTAATTAGAATTTTTATGTCCAAGTCATGTCATCTGCCAATAGAGATGGTTTTCCAGCTTTCTTTATAATCTGGATGTCTTTTTTTTCTTTTGTTTTTTTCTTTTTCTCTCCCTTCTTCTTCTTCTTCTTCTTCTTCTTCTTCTTCTTCTTCTTCTTCTTCTTCTTCTTCTTCTTCTTCTTCTTCTTCTTCTTTTTTGCCTAATTATCCTTACTAGAGGCTCCAATACCATGTTGAATAGAAATGGTACAAATAGAAATCCTTGTCTTGTTTCTGATCTTAAGGGAAACACTTTCAATCTTTCACCATTAAGTATGCGAGCTCTGGGTTTTTTGTAGATGCCCTTTATCAGGTGGAGAAAGTTCTATTTCCAGTTTGTTGAGTATTTTTATAATGGAGGGGTTTGGGATTTTGTCAAATACTTTTTCTGCATCTATAAGACGATTGTGTGGTTTTTGTCCATGAAATAGTCTCCGGATGTTGACAATTGTCCCGGAGGAGCAGGAGGCGGAAATCAAGCCCAGATGAGAACCTGTGCCCCCCATGGACAGCTGTGAGAATTCAGTGTTGGAGCGCCCAGTGTCTACTCCAACGTTGGGGACACAATGGATACACAGTGGAAAGTAGGCTGTTTTGACCATTACCCTTCCCCAGGACGGTGGTAGTCAGGGCCTGGAGGGAAGTGTGTGTTTAAACAGGAGCTGCCCAGATGCCTGATGGGGCTCCTTCGTGCCTTCAGCTATAGAGGCCTCAGTGTTATACCAGATGACTCCAGACACAGGACCCAGTGGAGACAAGTGGATTCAACCACCCACTGTGTCTTTCTGGTAAGGCCAAATGCTGCCGGGCCCTCCCCAGGGCTTGTTAAGAAAAAATCGGGATGGGCATTACTTTTTCGTGAGGACCCTGCTGGCCCAATAGCCCTTGGCTCTGGCCTGCCCTCATGATGGCCCGAAGCGGCCCTGACCAGGCCTGGCTGATGGGCTCAGCCCTGATGCTTGCAGTGCTCTTCACTGGGAAGTGACGCACCCCTGAGCATCGCAGCAAGGAAGCTCAGAGGTGGAATTTATCCGAACCGTAGATGCCAGGAGCTTTAAGTGCAGCATCTCTGACCCTCACAACAACCTTCAGAGAGGACTTTCATGGCCATTTTATTGATAAGAAAACAGGATCCTGGAAGTCGGGTGACCCCATAGCAATAAATGACAGTGTGGGTAGTTAGAAGCTACAGCCTCAATCCAATGCTTGCTAGGTAACCACCACTAAACCGCGTTGAATCACACACACACACACACACACACATACACACACACACACACCACACCCTATACTGTGTATGCAACACACACACAGTGCCATATACTACATATGCACACATGTGCACACATACACCACATACCATATATTACATACGCACACACACCACACATCAGAGGCACACACACACATACATACATACACATGCATGCACACACACATACCACATAGCATATACCATATATGCACACACACCATACATCACATGCACACACAGACGTACACACACACACACACACACACACATCACAGCACATACTATGTATGCCCATATGCACACACACACACCACACCATATACTACATATGCACACACACNACCATATATGCACACACACCATACATCACATGCACACACAGACGTACACACACACACATACACACACATCACAGCACATACTATGTATGCCCATATGCACACCCACACACCACACCATATACTACATATGCACACACATCACACATCACATGCATGCACTCACACATATCACACCACCCCTACACACGCCATACATCATGTACGCACATACCACATGTACACACACACCGCATACACACGCACACACCGCATCTGCTGCTTCCTGGAACACTCTAGCTCAATGTGTTCTTGAGAGGCAGATCGGACAGGGTGTGCAGGCATCTCCTGTTTAAACAGTGGCACTTGCACACCTGTGTGTTCACCTAAAGATGCTCCCTCTCCAAATCCCTGTGTCTGACTCAGAACAGGTGCATCCTGGGCCAGGAGAGAAGAAAGGGGCTCAGCCCATCCCTGAGCAGAGGAGGCGCCAGCCAGGAAGGGAAGGCAGCTACAGGGACAGAACAGAGACGTGAAAGAGCAAAAGACCATCCGTCCGTCCGTCCGGTCATCTGCTCACAACGACCCTCACTGAATGCCCCCCACTCACTGGGGATGCTCAGTAAGAGAAGACAAACCCTCTGCCCAGTGAGCTCTGGTGATGGTGGGGAGACAGATGCCACAAACAAGCAGGAGACCGTCTTCCAGGGTGACCGTGCGCCCGGTGCTTCCTTTCCAAGGCCTGGCATGCAGCAGGGAGAAGCCACTGACGCATTCCACACCGGAAAGAGAACTGGTCGTAGTTAGAAAGGTGGCTCTGCCCACGGTGTGGAGGGTGGATTCCATGAGTCCACA
This sequence comes from Crocuta crocuta, assembly GCF_008692635.1. Taxonomy (NCBI): domain Eukaryota; kingdom Metazoa; phylum Chordata; class Mammalia; order Carnivora; family Hyaenidae; genus Crocuta; species Crocuta crocuta. Next base: position 3,523,982 of record NW_027551562.1, on the reverse strand, counting down.
CTGCCGGCAATGAGGCAGTGCCACCCGTGGGGGGCGGTCCGCGTGCGGCTTGGGCAGCAGTGTGCACAGGGGCAGGGCTGCTTTAGGGAGGCATCTGGAGGTCGAAGCGCAAGGAGCTGCTGAAAAGGGGCGAGGGGGCGGGGAGAACCTGAAGATCCGTGGCCCCGTTTCTCCTGAAGGCCAAGGTTGTGTGCTCCGTGCCCATGTGACTGAGGCTCTCCGCTTTCGCAGAGAAGAAAGGGAGTCATTAAATGTGCCGTTTTACCGCTCTCTCGAGGAAATAAATAGAAACGGATGCACCCAAGTGTGGGTGATTGAATGAATGGAGAGATGAGCTACAGATGCTTCGGGTCAGAGCTAAAAAAGATAGTAAAGGGCACTGGGTGCCAGGCCTCCCCACCGAGGCCCCTTGCCTGCTCACACCCAACAGCTTGGCATTTTTCCATTGTACCGGAGCCCATCGTGTGAGCAGATTGCTTAGCAAGGCTTTTATTAATGCCTAGGTCCTCTGACCTTCTTGTCCCACGAAGACATAACATGACCCAAAGCATCCCAGGCTACGCATGTATTCAAATCAGTCTATTTCTAAGGAACACCCAGCCCAATTCTGCGATGACTGTTAGGCTGTGGGCTGCAGTGAGGCGATGGTGAATAAAACATCTCCCCTACCCTCCCGGATCACACAGTCTAGTCAGAGATCTGGAAGGTGTGTGCTCTAACTAGGACACAGGTAGAAAGCAGCAAGAGGTTTTGCAATAAAAGCCAAGGCTTGTAATGAACTTAAAATGACCCAAGTTCTGCTCTCACTCTGACCTCGCACAAGCTGCGCAACCCTCAGATGGAGAATGGTTACTATTACCCTTCTTTCGCTGCTCAGGAGAATGAGACTCTCATCTAGGATTTGGGGTGTCTTGGTGACGGAGCTGAGGTGGGACCCAGGGAGCCCAGCCCTAGGACCTCTTTCTGCGATCAGTGCACTATTCCATGACATGGTAAACTGACATTTACGGAAAATGGTTCTGTGCCAGCATGTACTTTACACCTGTTTCTTCTTCAGGGTCTCCCTAGGAGGGAAGGTAGCAATATCGCATGGTGCGCGGCAGCCCCGTTTCACGGGATCAATTTCCAGGTCCAACGCTCACTAGCCATGCACCACTGGCCACGTTTTTAACCTCTCCATGCCTCAGTTTTCTCATCTGTAGTAAGGGAATAACAATATGCCAACGTTGAAGACCATTGCAAAGATCTAGTGAGTTAATGCACGTAAAGGGATTCGCGTGCAGCTGGCACAGAGGAAGCAGTTTTGTTATGGAGGGAAAAGGGAGGTTGGCAAAGGCTAATTGCACGCTGCTGTTTCACAGCTTGCAGGTGGTGAAGGCTACATGTCTGTTCAACTACAATACTACGGTTTTAACCCACTGCAACTTGCAGACCAGAAATCCATCTAAGGGATGGCCGAGTGAGTGAGTGAGTGAGTGAACAAGCTAAAAACAATTATTTGGCAACTCTTATGACCCGGATGATTTCCCACTTGTTATTCCCCTTGACAATTCACTGCATGAAGGTTAAGCACGAGGATCCCTTTTAGAGATTAAAAAAAAAAGAAAAACAGACTGAGAAAAGAAAATCGCCCAAAGTCATGGCAACCCTCCTAACCCCCCCTCGGTGGAAAGGCTAGGATTCAATCCCAGGTCCTTGACACCGAGGTTAGTGTTTCTTTCTTGTACCAGAATGATCCAGGAACTGGAGTAAACCCAAAATAGCTGCTTTCATCTGCAGAACTCCACCCGAAGCGGTTAGATCTCAGGGAGGCTTCCAGAGGCTATGTCCCAGCCTTTGCTGATTTCTGATCAGAATGCGGGCCTTTGGGCACCTGAATTCGTTCTCATTTCCTGTAAAATGGGCACAGTAACAGCCACAGGCTAGCACTTTTGGGAGGCCCCGCCCATGAACACCATCCGACCGGCCCACCAGACGGTGGGTGATCAATGCCAAAAGAGCAATGTTGCTCTCTTGTTTCGCAGCTTGTAAGCTCAGATCCACAAGAAACACTGATGAAACCCTCTCCTCCACATCTGCACCCCTTCAGCATCACAGGGGGATTCACAGTCACCATCTCCTTCCAGCCCCTCAGGACCCTGTAAGGTAGGACGAATCAGAGATTCTTTCTGCCCATCTCACAGGAGGAAGCTGAGACTCAGTGAGATATTAGTGGGGTCCTAATCGGCCAGAGGCAGCTCACTCCAAGCCCAATGCTAGAAAGGGGTGTCTTCAGACAGACAGGCACACCCAAAACACGAGGCCTTCTAAGTTAGGCTCACGTGCACCCACAAGGGCAACAGGTATCAGATTCTTATTTGAAATTGTGTGTGTTCATCTCTGCTTTTAGGCTTAACATCACTTGACTTCAAACTATTTCCCGGTGAGTGATAAGCTCTGGGTGGCTGGGCACAGGTCCTGAGAGTCACCTAATCTGTTCTGTGGCAGGATAATAATGCCAGCTTGGTCTGGTGCCTTTGACCTTTGACGTAATCCGCACGGTCGATGGTAAGGCCAGCCCATCGCAGCTGCCGGTGGCGGGGGAATCAAGCAGGAGCCAGTGGGTCCCTCCAGCTCAGCGTATGGAATATTCATCTCCCCCTTTCATGGACCACCGCTGCCAGGGCCAGGGAGCCCCGGAGCTGTCCAGGGCCGTCTGGCTCCAAGAAGAGCAACTCTGTGTGTGAAGAGTTGGTTCAGCACTGACTTGCACCTAGAATTAGGGAAGCAGCTTTTTAGAGAACGGATTCAAGTTGTCCACGAGCGGGGAGGGGTTCTGTGAACAGCATCTCTGCCGATGTTGGCCCATCAAATGGACCATCCTTAACGCATCCACTCGCTTTGTGGGCATTCAGTGACCAGCAGTGCGTTCCGGGCTCTCACGCAGAATCTGGCAGTCTCCTTCTGGAGGATCCCGAAGTCCTGAGCCCTTCCCACGCCAGCCGCTGCCTTCCCCTCCATCAAGGCCGTGCGGTGACAGCGAAACGCAAGGAACCACAGGGGGCTGGCATTTTCTGTCTCCAAGCCCGCTCTCCGTCTTGGGTCTCAGACCCTCAGGGGACAGCGTCCGGAGCTCATTTTCTTGACACTGTTACACACGTGACCAAAAAATATGGCCAGCCTGTGAAGGTCAAAGACAACAGACACCTCAGAAACCATTCATCCGGAGGCTGGCTCCCTCCCTGTGTGCCACGGGCCCTGTCCACCATCTGAAATTCCTGTGGACCCCTTCCCATAAAATGAAATTAGCACAGGATTAGAGAGAGGCCAATTATATTGCAATACGGTTGTCAAAGTAGTTCACCAACAAATAGTAACACAGGGGCTCCCCTGGAACCACACTCTATAACTGGGGCCGGTGGGAACATCGGGGAAGGACCGCCTTTTTTTTTTTTTTTAATGTTTTATTTATTTCTAGGAGAGAGAGAGACAGCGTGAGCAGGGGAGGGTCAGAGAGAGAGGGAGTCACAGACTGAAACAGGCTCCAGGCTCTGAGCTGGCAGTCAGCACAGAGCCCGACGCGGGGCTCGAACCCACGAACCGTGAGATCATGACCTAAGCGAAAGTCAGACGCTTAACTGACTAAGCCACCCAGGCGCCCCAAGGACCGCCTTCTTGAAGGACTGGATTACCTGTCGGTGAGAGAGAGCGGGCACTGCCCACAGCGCAGTGGCTGCTGTTTCCTGATTGAGGAAAATCCTACATTCCAGTTAGAAGCTAATGAAAACAAAGATGCATTTTTGTTCCCATCTGTAGTGGGCTACCCCCCCCCAAGAGAGATACATCTCCATCCTAATCTCTGGACCTGGTGCAGGTGAGTGAATGATGCTCCCCCACCCCCCACACCGAGAGATACATCCTCGTCCTGATCTCTGGACCCAGTGCAGGTGAACTTGTTTGGATAAACAGTCTTTACAGATGCAGTGAAGCTAAAGATCTCAAGATGAAACAGTCCTGGATCACGGGGCGGGGGGGGGGGTAGACCCAGTGACGTGTGTCCTTGGGAAAGACAGAGGGGACCACAAGACTCAGAGAAAGGGAGCAGCCGTGGCAAGAGGCAGGTGATGTGACAGCCAGGTGAGTGGCGTGGCCACCAGCCAAGGAACACCTCAAGCCGCCAGGCCCTCGGGGGACAGAGCGCGGGCCCGCCGCACCCAGATGCCAGGCTCCTCGCGTCCAGGACCGTGCGAGACGTCGCTTTAAGGCAGCCAGCGTGTGGTGGTTTGTTACAACAGCTCTGGGAAACTGCTACGCCATCTAGGGTCACGGGCATCCCGAAGCCCGGGAGAAAGACCCCCGCTCTCGGGTAGCTCTGGCACGCATTCTTGGAAATGGGGGGTGGCCAAGCCTGCCTCAGTCCCTGCCCTCAGGGGGCCCGTATTCCAAAGCGGGGCAGCAGAAAATAAACAACTGAATGTTGAATAAACACAACGTCAGCGAGTTATAAGGGCCTCGAAGGAAATAAAACAGGGACGTGTGAAGAGTATGCAGGACATACTCCAGACTGGGTGGTCAGGGGAGGCCTTGCTACAGAGATGACAATGTAGCCGAGATTTAAATGATAAGAAGCCAACAACAAAGATGGAGGGAGACGTATTTCCACAGCAGGGATGTGCAAAGGCCCTGAGGCTAGAGCAAGCTTGGAGAGTTTAATGAGGGGAAGGGCTGAGGAGCTGGACTGGAGAGCAGGGGAGGGGCAGATCGCTGGGCCTTCGTCTGGGTTCTCCGAGACACAGAGGCTGAGATGGGGGTGAGTGCACAGTAGGGCTGCCGGGAGCACAGCTTCAAAGGGAAGCGGGACTTTAGGAGAGGGGCCTCCGTCACAAGAGGCCACGGCTGGCCCCGCAGAGAGCGCTGGAGCTGGGACGCACGTGCACAGTTGTTGTGTCTCCGGCCCAGGCAGCCACGGCCGATTGCCTGCAGGGACCAGGGGCCAGCTGCTGGCTGATCCCAGGGAGGGCAGTGTGGCCACGGCCGAGCCGCACGCTGCCAGCACTCCCGGCGGCTGGGGGCCCCGTGACTTGGTTCTGAAGGAGGGTCAGACAGCGCAGCATCTGTTCAGGCCTCGGCAAGGAGCTCGGGCTTTACAACTTGATGTGTATGGAAAATGACGCTCAGAGACGGCAATGAGTTTTTCTGATATCACACAGCAGGCTGGAGACAGAGCTGCATTTAAGTGCCTTACTTCCTTAACATCATTCCTTCCCCATCTCTTCCCAAGGCCGCAATATATTTTCCTCCACAATCCGATGCTCAGAGCTGCCCAAAGCAAGGCCCTTCTCGGCTTGCAATTAGCTGTCCGTAAGGAACTGTGTTGATCAGCCTCTCCTTTAGACCCCAGTAGAGCCAGAGATGCACACGTGTGTATGGCAGTGCATGTGTGCAAACACACACAAACACACACACACACACGCAGCGCAAACACACAAGGGGGCCTTGAGTAACAGGGCATTCCCCCGCACTTCCGTATCTTTGGCAAAGCGGATTCTCTGGCCTTTCCCTCGGGGTGGGTGACTCAGCTCACCCCCCACCAAGGTCGTCGGGGTGCGGACACCATGTGAAGAAACTCTCCCGAAGACTGGTAACCGGGCCTGCGTGATTTCTTTCTCTTCTCCACAGATAGCATCGTCCAGGCCTGAGGCCCTCACACGAGATTGTCACCTGCTCCCAGGAGAAGAGACATTCTCCACACATCTCAGATTTCAGTCTACCCAGCGATGGCCACTGGATCCCAATAACACTGCCATTGTATCATTGTCACGAGCTCGAGGGCAGCTAGTCGGCACAAGCCAGTGTCTCGAAGAGCCCAGAGGCAGAGAAGACAGCTTTACGCCGTCTCCCAGAGGAGCAGAAAGGCCATGTCAGAGCTCACCTCCACCTTCCAGAACATCTTGATCCTTCAAAGTGATTCCTTAATTTCTCTTTTAAGACACCAGCAAGCTTATGGCGGCTTCGCTGGCTTGCTCAGATGATGGAGCCTTAGGGGCCGTCGGCCGGCTTCTCCTCCTCCTGGCTGTGTCACCGTGGGTGAGTCACTAACCTCCTGAATCACAGCCACAGAATGGAGACAACCACTCTGGCTCACATGTGTCCTGAGAACAAAGGGACCCCGTGCATACCTGTGCCTCCCACACTCTAACCAGGGGGTCCCCGCCTGTAAGAGCCGCAGAGGACACAGGACATGAGCTGTCCTAACCCTCAGGCAGGGGACAGGGGTGCTCCTGGGATCCCGGCTTCGTGCTCAGCTGACGTCTCCTCTCTGCGTCCAGAAGCGAGTGGCATCCAGCCTTCCCGGAAGCTGGTTCTGCCGCAGGTGGGCTGTGTGACTCCAGGCAGATGGCATTTCTTCCGTCCACCTGGTGGCTTCATCTCCCACAGAACGCTGCCGTGTCTGTGTGCCTGCACGGTCCGTGGTGGGAATTAAGGGCTCGAGTCCGGAGAGGGGACGGCAAGCTTCCTCAGGTCTCTCGAGGCTGACACTGTCTCCGTTCCAGCCGCCTCTGTCTGGTCCAGGGACGCTTGTCTGGGCTCAGGGCCCAGACCGCCCCTTCCCAAAGACCACACCCTGATCCCCTCAGGAATGTGAGGGAAAACCACCGGAGCTTGAATTTCCAGCACATCACTCATTTTCCTACTCAAAAAAATGCCACCAGCCCCCCTTGCTCTCAGAACGTGAACAAAGACCCCTCCTTGACATTAGATGCACAAGCATGCGAAGTAAAACTACAGCATTTGGAGCCAGACTGCCTGGGTTCAAATCCCAGCCACACTGGTCACCAACAGTGTGATCTGGGCAAGTTCATCGGCCTCTCTGTATCTCAGTTTATGCACCTGTATGATGGTGATGATGGGGGCACCTGGGTGGCTCAGTCGGTTAAGCCTCCGACTTCGGCTCAGGTCATGATCGCACGGTTTGTGAGTTCGAGCCCCGCGTCGGGCTCTGTGCTGACAGCTCAGAGCCTGGAGGCTGCTTCTGATTCTGTGTCTCCCTCTCTCTCTCTGCCCCCCCCTTCTCTCTCTCCCTCTCTCTCTCTCAAAAATAAACCAAAAAAATAAACCAAAAAAATGTTTAATAAAATTTAAAAAAAGATGACGATGGCAAAGGTGAAACTTCAAGGTCCTAAGACATGTTGAGTGAATGAAATCAATATACACATAAAATCACAACGAAGGGAGGCTGTTCATTCATAAACGAGCAGCGGGGACCCATCTGTGATCACTGTGTCCCCTCAGGGCTGAGGCGTTGGAAAGGAGTCTGTTCGTGAACAGAAGAAATACCAGATACACTCAGAGAGACAAGCACCCCATTAAGGCGGGTTGTGGGGTGGGGAGACTTTCCCTGGGTCTGCGGGGAGGTTTGTAAACAAGCCGCTGGGGAAATTCCACCGCTGAATGTTGGAGACAAGGTTCTTGTTCCTTCTGGAACATGGGTGGGGGAGGAGTCAATGGGGAGACGCTTGTGGTTCAACTGTGATCACGTCCTCATGGGGGTGACGGGCAGGCGGCTTCTCCCCAGCCTCAGCCATCACCGCTCTCCCCTCGTTCCTGCTCGGCCACTTTCTAGCTGCACGGTCTCCCGTAGAACAAGGTCACGCACCCACCCCAGGAAACCCCACGGGGGTAAAGCTGGGTGACCTCGGCAATGCCTCGGGCCCCAACAGGTGCTCTGTGAAATCTTTCGTGACTCCACGCAGGGTTCCAGAAGGGGGCTGCCGGCATTCAGATCTGCTTGCGGCCGACAGATCTATACCAGTCTAAAGGTTTGGGAAGTGTTTTTTCAAGGCACCCCTTTCTTAAATACGTTTTGGCACAAGCTGGCCTGGGGCAAGGCTGGAATGTGAATAGATACCCTTTGTGGCCACATCAGATAACCCCTGTGAAAGGGCAGGGACCAGGCAAGGGTTCTTATCAGTAGAAGAGACTCCCTCTGGCCTCAGCCTAGCTCTGGGGGTGGGGGGTGGGGTCCAGAGGCCATTGAAGCAGGAGCAAACACAGCTCAGATCACCCGCCCTCCACTGCCAGCAGTACACACTTCCTGCACGGCCCTCTGCCCCCCTGATGAGGCCACCCTGGCAGCCCCAGTGTGAGGCAAGGATGAGATCTGGGCCCTGGCGAGAGCAGGGACTTCAGGGGAACCCCAGAATGTGCTCGAAACAGGGTGTGGCCCAAGCACCGACACAGCTGTGTATGCGTCCTCTCCATTGCTCCAGGCTCAGTGGCGAGACCCACAAGCTCTACCCCTGCCCACACTCTCACATAAGTTATTGCATGTCCACAAGGTGAATGGTGCCTTGTTAGAGCCGGCAACCTTGTGCAGTGTACAGACTGACAACCGTACGTGGAAACCATGGGTAGAAGAGTTTCCTCCACAAAGATGAGGGTGAAAGCTGTGGAGGAGGATTGGATCAGCCATTAGAGGAGAAGAGCACAACAGAATTCATTCACACATATTGATCCCCCTTGAATTAATTCATTTATTACCCATCGACTCCTTGATTCAAAAGGACTACACTGACTTCCTATGTAAGTCCAAGCTCTGGATCAAGGGCTAGAGTCCTAGACACAGCCCTGCCACGTCCTTTCTGGGGGTGGGGGACCGCGGGGTGTAGCACCAGAGAAGGTCTTGAGCAGAGAGTATTTGCCAGCTGGGTTTGCATCGCTGTCCTTTACTTGCTGTCCTGAAACAAACATACGAAGAGTTCCTCCACATTCCGGGTTCCCAATGGGGACACGGCCTCGAGAGTTAGCAGCTCACAGGTGGGAAAAGGAGCCAGACAAGATGGTTGCCGCCACCGAGCGGGAGGGGAGATGCGCCACCTCGCCCAACCCCGGGAGCCTCCGCACCGTTCTTCTTGCAGAAAGCCCCCTCTGATGACGCCCTCAGCCTTAGTCACATGAGGAGACCTTCCGCGACCCTGAGCCCTCCTGTGGATAGTTGATAGACTATATCTGCACACGCCAGGGATGGATTTCCAAGGCGGGTCTCGAAGGACCAGCGGGTTATCACCAAGGAGAGAAGGATTCTGGAAAATGTGCCCCTGTGGGTAGCGATTTTGTTCACTCTGTCCACCTCGTATCCCTGGGGCCTCGAACAGGAACTGCGGCACACTGGGCGCTTGATGAGCATTTATGGAATGAGTGGCAGGAAGCTATGTTCTGCTCTGCTGGGAATCCCAGGCGTGAGGCAGGTAACCCCGGAGCAGGACAGAGGCAGGGCTACCTGGGGAGGTAACGTTCCTTCCCTGCATCTGTGCAAACCTCCCAGCCTCGTCCAGGAAGAAGCGTGGCGCCCGGTCTTTCCTGAGAAAGTGCAAGGCTTCATCCAGACCAGAATCCGTGTTTTCACCTTGTCAAGCTGAAAGTTGGTGAATGCTCCTAGATTTTTTTTCTGAAATTCCTGAGGCAATGGACCTCAGGATGGAATTCCCAGCTGAAGTGCCCCTCACTTTATCTGGGCTTGACAAATGCAGGCTGGCTGGTGTCCCCTCCACGGTACGGAGGATGATAGTGTGTGTGCAACACAGATGGGGAGGAGTCAGGGAGAGAACACGGAATGAGTGACTGGCTGTGAATGAAACGTAGTGGTTACTAGTGTAAAAGATTAAAATCCCATATTCTTTTCTTTTTATTTTATTTTATTTTATTTTATTTTTGAGAGAGAGTGAGAGCGTGCACAAGTGGAAGAGAAAGGCAGAGAGAGAGAATCTCAAGCAGGCTCTATGATCAGTTTGGACTTTGACATGGGGCTCGATCCCACGATCCCGGGACGAGGACCTGAGCTGAAATAAAGTCAGATGCTCAACCGACGGAGCCACCCAGGCAGCCCCAAATCCCATGTTCTCAATTAATCTGACTCAGGCTTTCCACAAGCCAAACCCAGTAATCCAGATCGATGCCTGGACTCTTCAATTATTTGAGCCAATCTACTTCTTACTGTGCAAGCCAGAGAGGAGTTGCATTTTCTGTTTCTTGCAGCCTGAACCGGCGGCAGGCAGACACCTCTAACAGGAACAAGACCGACTGCTGGCTGATTGTCTCCTTGTCGTTGCCTTTGACCTTGTCTTAGACCCAGTAGGGCAGGTTTCAGGTATGAGCCCACCCTCTGCAGGGGGGAGGGAGGGCATCTCAATGTCCAGTCTCCAAATGAGGAAGTGTTTTCCAAAAAGATTTTCAGTTTGCCGTCAGCCAAAGTGACAATTAAAATAAAAAGATTATTATAGGGGCGCCCGAGTGGCTCAGTCAGTTGAGCGTCCCACTTCGGCTCAGGTCATGATCTCACGGTCCAGGAGTTCAAGCCCCGCATCGGGCTCTGTGCCGACAGCTCAGAGCCTGGAGCTGCTTCGGATTCTGTGTCTCCCTCTCTCTCTGCTCCTCCCCCGACTTGTGCTCTGTTTCTCTCTCTCTCTCTCTCAAAAATAAATAAGCATTTTAAAAAGTTTTTTTTTTTTAAATTATTGCAACAAAATGGAGAAGTCTGGTTACAACCTTCCAGGCAGCCCTTCCCTGGAGGTGGGCACAGCCGGTCTTGGCTCCTCTCATCTTGGACACGGAGGCGTCTGTTTACTCATGTGCTGAGTCTTCCTGTGCGAGCAGGGTCTGCTTCATATCTGAGTCCCCTTTCTGGCGACGCCCTCCATCTATTCCTGCCAGGCCAGGCTCATTCCTAGTCCCAGGAATGTGCCTGTTATCGCCGCCCCGTCCAGCAGTCAAGGCCAGCGGCGGCAGCGGCTCCACGGGATAACCAGGGCCTTGTGAACCCCACAGGAGGAGCGGACGCGGGTGGCCGTGCGCCCAGCTGTTTCTAAGCTCAGGGCTCCTCGTCTCTGGAGATCCAGGTTTGCTGAGGCAAACGCCCGAGGCTCCCGCAGCCTGGCACGCGGGAGGGCATCTCGGCGACGGCTGCCTCACGCTGTCCGCCCCACACACCCTACACCCGGGGCCTTGCGCTGGCCCAGCTGCATCGGGCGCAACGGTGAAGGCTCTTGGTCTGAGTGGTGGCTCCGCCTTGCGCCTTCTGGGCTCTAAGCGCCCTGCACGCCTCCTCCCTCCAAGTTCCTCATGCCACCAGGACGCTGCGCCGAGACACCTAACCCTGATGGGGACCTCAAACCCCTTGAGGCCTCTCACAGTCTCTTCCTGCCCTGGGCTTGGCTTTNATCTATCTATCTATCTATCTATCTATCTATCTATCTATCTATAGCTCATTTTAGAGAGAGAGCACACACAAGTGGGGCAGAGGAAGTCAAAGAGAGAATCTCAAACAGGCTCTGCGATCAGCCAACACAGGCCTCAGTCCCATAACCTTGGGATCGTGACCTGAATTGAAATCAAGTCAGGCACTCAACCAGCTGAGCCACCCAAGGGCCCCCTCTCTGTTTTAAAAATTCAGTTCAAGCACCTTCGCCCAGAAACTCATGGAGACCCCTCCAAGCAGGCTTGAGGGCTCTTTTCTCTGCTGTCCCCAAACAGCCACCAGCCACACAGATGGAAAGAGCCTGCTCAATGTCTGTCTTCCTGATCACCTATGAGCACCTTGAAGGGAGGGACAGGGGCTTATTCATCTGTGCCTCCGGTGCCTGGACCAACGCCTGGAACCGTGAAGTGTGCCACACGTATTTGCTGAGTTAATTACTTAAAAATAAAAACAGAATCAGCGCCAACTGGCTGGGGGCTCTGGGCAGTGATGGACTGAGAAGGAAGGAGAGGGAACAGGAGGGGGTGGGTTCCTGCACCTGGTGGTTGGGAGGACCCCGGGACCAGGTGATGCTTACCCTCCAGCCCAGGCCCAGCCTCCGGCTGCTTGGCCCTCACAGAAGTCAGCTCCACACCTTGGTCTGGATTTTGACTTCCCTTCCCTGCATTGGGCTGGACTGGATCATTCCAAGCTCACATCTGACTCTCTCTGTGCACAAAGGCCATCGCATTGACCAAGGTCAGGCTGTGAAGCCCCCACCTTCTGTCTGAGCTCAGGGTAAGGCCTGTTGGCAAGGACAGGGCCAGACTGTCATCTCCCCAGACAAGACTCTAATTGGCCACACAGTAAAGACAAAGAAGAAAACTGTTTCTAAAAAATATATGCACCTCCCAATCCAGCTTATTACTGGCGGGTTTTCTGTCTCATTTGTTTGCCTCTGAGTGATTTGAGGCGTTCATTCTGCATCAGCAACACTTACAAGAAATATGAGAGGAAATAAATTTGCCACAGACATTATACACCATGCTGCAGTAATTACAAACCGCTGTCCTGAAAGCAGCCTGAGGTGGTTGAAATATATGAATGCATAATGGTTGGGAGGGGAAGGAAAAAGGAAGAGGAAGAGAGGGCGGGAGGGTGGGAGAGAGTGAAAATAGAGAGCATTGATCATCAGTGATCTGTGTGCCAAGCACTATGCCCCCACTCCTTACCAGCTCCATCTCACTTGTTTCAGGTTCCTGTGAGGTAAGATTATTGTTAACTTGGGGTTATAGTGGGGAAAGTGAGGTGAACAGTGGAGAAACAGACAGGCCAGCAGTGGAGCATAACACTGAGAAATGAGTCAACTTACCCTGCAGAACCTCTCAAAGGTGCTGCAAGCAGAGCACTGGGTGCGTGTGAGGCAGGGGCAAGGCTGCAGGTTGGGGCTGGAGGGAAAGGTGTGCACACAGACTGGCACGGACCCACCTGATGCCCTCTCCACCCCTGCACAGCCACAGAGGTGGGTGCACAGACCACCAGAGCCTTAGGTTTTCAGATTCTTCTTCTCTGTGTCCTTCAGTTGGGCAATTTATGTTAACCTATCTTCGAGTTCACCGATTCTTTCTTCTGCCATCTCCAATCTGTTATTAACTCTATCTAGTGAAATTTTGGGGTGCCTGGGTGGCTCTGTTAAGCGTCTGACTCTTCATCTCAGCCTCAGGTCATGATCTCATGGTTTGTGAGTTCGAGCCCCATATCGGGTTCTAAGCTGACAGCTGGTAGCCTGCTTGGGATTATCTCTCTCTCTCTGCCCCTCCCCTACTCGCTCTCTCTCTCTCTCTCAAAATAAATAAATAAATAAAGTTTAAAAAATAAAAATAAATCTATTCAGTCAGCTTTTTGTTTGTATTCATTCTTTTCAGTTCTAGAATTTCCAGTTATTCAGAGTTTACATTTTTTTTTTGTTAAAACTTTCTGCCTACTGACTCATTAAAGTCAAATTTTCCTGTACATGAACATCTTAATGAGGGTCATTTTAAAGTCTTCACTAAACATCACATATACGCTATCTTGGATTTGGGTATCTATTAACTGTTTTCATTTTGTTTGGTTTTGTTTTGTACTATGGCTTACATTTTCCTGTTTTTTTTTTTTAATGTCCAGTGAAAATTTTATTGAATATTGGACATTGTGAAAAAGACATTGTAGATACTCTGGCTTCAGTTATCACCCTCTGAAATCACAAGCCATGCAATTACCAGTTCATCACTTTAACTTGCAAAGGCTTGGTTTCACACCTTGTTCATTTAGATCTGTGGAAAGTTCAAGGTATTTTCCAGGCCCCTCTAACTTGGTGGGACTCAAACATGGCAGGTCCATGGCATAATTCTTACTCTTAAATTGTGGCCTTTCTGACATCACAGCTAGATGCTAGGGGTATTAAGGGGATTCCCCTACTCTGCAGGGCAAGAACTCCAATTTCTCTAGCACAGCTTGACCTCTAGTAACTCTGTTCTATTCTCAATGCCATAGCAGCTGCTCTGTGATAAGGTTTGAGAGGTTTGCCCTGTGCACATACAGTCAAAGCTCAGCCATAGCTTATCAGGGACCCCTGTGTCAACTTACAGGACTCCTTTTCTACATAGATTTCTCTCCAAAGCCCCACCCTAGGGATTCCATCTGCCTCAAGCCCTGAACTCTGATCTCTACTTCTTAAGCTCAGCAGAACAACAGCATATTCTGCTTAGACTCCAGTTCATTGTGCCCCAGCCAAGACACCATCCCAGGCATAAGGCTGGATGATCATGAGCTTCACCTGATGAATCTCTGTTCTCTCAAGGATTGCATTGTCAATTGCCTACTGCTTGAAAGCAGTTATTTTATATTTTTTTCAATTTTATGTTTGTTTACAGCAGGAGGGATAATCCAGCACCAGTTATTGCAGTTTGTGCAATGTACTTTTAATTTCCCAGATACTGATTTATAGGAAAGCATAGCAAAAAGAGAATGAAATGGCTGTTGGTTCCAACCCACAGTATGTTTTTCAACCTAGAAATATATTATCAATCAACTTNTTCCTAGAAAACTTCTGGAAGAGGTACTCAATAAAGTTAAAATTTAAAAAAAAAAAAAGAAAGAAAAGGAAAACACAGGATCCAAGGGACAAAGAATTCAACTCAGGAGAGTAAGATGATCAAATGGAAGTCCCCAGATGGCCGTTGTGTACCAGCCTGAGAAAATGATCTGTTCAGATCTGTTCAGATTGAAAGAAAAATGATAGTGATGCAGGACACAGGTTTCCAGTAAATATAAAAATATAAGGCTGAGAGTGTATAACTTTAAGTTTTTGGAGAACTACTGACAGGCATATGACACAAGGTAATAACACTGGAAAAGAAAGCAATAGGTACACAGGAAATAAACACTGGAACATCAAGGCAATTATTAATTCCAGGTAAAACAAAAAGCTGAAGACTATATAACTGCATACTACTGTGCCTGATGGAGACCAATATTTACATACTCATCATTCTATAAATATTATTTATCAGTTCAACCAAAAATTGTGGATAAATCTTGTTAAGGGATATGAGTATGGGAAAATATGTAAGGGAGCTATTATATAAAGCCAAGTATATTGGCTCCACATTCAGATAGGTCTGACTCAAATACTGGCTCCACCACCACTCCATTGGGTCAACTTGGGCAGCTTATTTAAACTTTCCATGCCTCAGTTTCCCCTCTCTACAAAATGGATACTCTCTCATAAGATTGCAATATTAAATAATATTCACAAAGCCCCATATAGAGTTAGTCCATCAAATTAATCGGCTATCTTTCTATTTGCTTGACTGGAAGGCAACATTCCACTGCATTTCTCAGCTTGACCTCACGCTGTACAGAGAGAGCCAGTGGAGAGAAGGGAAATTCAATGTTTTGAGACATTGCAAGAAAGCAATTTGTTAGCAATAACCCTGTGGTGGAGGTAGAAAGATTTGTTAAGAAAGGAGGTTCCTGCACAGCATTCAGAGACCTCCTTTTCCTCTAAGACACATTTTAATCTGAAAGTCAAAGGGAGAGAAAGGAAGTCAGGAAGACCACAGCTCACTACTCATTGCAGCATGAGCTGCAAAGTGGCTGGACCATAATTACCAGACAAGGAACGTCCATCTCCAAACCAGTAGACTTCCAGGGCAGAGGGGATGGAGACAGAATTAAGACACTCACTTGAGCCACTCCTCTGCCCATGAGTAACCATGTGGCCTTTGGCAGGTCCCTTCACTCTTGTGTTTCCAGCTAAGTGATGATGACTTGGACCTGATGCCCTTGGAGACCTCATCCATCTGTGGTGTCTGTGATGGGTTTTGAGCTCTTGTACATTCTCTGCCTAAGTTTCCCCTACTCCTCCTATAGTTGTATGGTAAGGGAAAAGGAGATTTTCCTGACAACCTCCCAAATCACTGGGAGGAGTTAATGCTTAGCTGATAGGCCACGACCTCAAGCCCATCAGGCCCCAAAGCCAGGATCTGTCTCTCTTTCCCATTAGCCTCTATGCTGTAGCCATTTTGGGGTAGGATTGTCCTGTGGGGTCTTGTTGAACCCTCATCTACACTGCTGGTGGTATTAAGGTCTCAGGGCCAATCTTGGGGCCTGGATAAAACATTTGGTTTACAGAATAGAGTACTGGGGGTCCACAGGAGACCCAAACCCCACCCCTTTCTCCAGCTCAATTTTCCCAGTGATCCAGCAGTAAAGGATACAAGTCGCTTGCCCAACTATTCTATGAATAAAACCGATTTGTCTCCCACTTGGCTATTATTTTTGCATATATGGTTCCCTTGGCCTGTATCTTCAGAGGGCAGGAGAAATGAGTCTTAGGGTCAGAGTACCGTGTCTCCACCTTAAAGTCCTAATAAAGTACAAGGACTCACTATATAGTTAAATAGAAAGATGTTGAAGTGAATTCAGCGGCATGGATCTTATCAATCTTCCTTGAGTGCTTGTTACATCAAATGGAACACAAAACAAGGAGACGTACCAAGTTCTTAAGAAGCCCAGGGAGAAGGCCATAGTTCTACCTGGCCCAGGGGTATCTGGGAGGCATTCTGAAGGTAATGACTGACCCCATCCCACATGCTCACCCTGACATGTCACTTTCATAATGACCTTCCAATAACAGTGACTCAAGTGAGTAACTCAGGCCGTTTAGAAACATTTTGACAGCCTCCTGCTTTCGAGAAACTCAGCAGTTATTAAGACAGATGACGGCAGCCAGCAGCCCTGCCAAGCGGGCAGGGAGTCCCTGCTGAGGCCATTATAAAAGGAAACCGTGGGGGAATGCACTAGAAAAGCTGAAGATTGGATAAGGACCCCAGACTGGGGCTCCCTGAGCCTTTGATTAAGACAGGCCAAGTGTGTTCTCCCCGCTCTGGAAAATGTGCTTTCTGAGAATCCAGGGCCTAGAGTTCTAAACAAGAAGGCTGTTAAAAGATAGATTAAAAGGCATAAAAATAGTGTAAGATTTCATGGCACAGTGAGGCCTGTCAGGTCCCGGCTCACAGAGGGAATTGCTTTAAGGCAATGATCAAAATGAGTCACCAGTGTCTGCTCGGATTGTGCTGATGCCTCTTGAAAAGGCAAAAACCGAGACTATTGTTTGTGTCAAAAATACTTCTGAAGAGGCTGCAGAAATCAAAAGGTGCTGATGTGCCAAAGTCTGTAGAGTGATAAAGGGGAGAAAGAAAAGTTGAGAGTCTTAGCACGTCGGGCCAGCAGGTGAGCAAGAGAGAGCTTCGGAGCAAGATGGAAAGAATGGGAGTCATGGAGGCAGCGTGTGAGTCTCAGCTCTGTCACAAGGGAGGCCCTCACTTTTATTGAGCTTCTCTGATGTGCTACCTACCGATCTCCTCACCTTCCCTTGACACTCAAGTAAAACCAATAGGTGCTTGAGGGGTTGTGTCATCCTGACGGTGTCATTGCCCCTCTCTGAACCTCAGTGTCTTCTTCTGGAAAATGTGAGTAATCATGCATACCTCCCAGGGTAGTTGAAGCATATGTTAGTCTGCCAGGTCTGCGGTAACAGTGCCTCAGAGCGGGTAGCTGTAACAACAGACGTGAATTTTCTCACAATTCTAGAGGTTAGACGTCTGAGAGCAAGGAGTCACCAGGGCTGGGATCTCTCTCCTTGGCTTGCAAGACCACCATCTTCTTGCATCGTCACATGATCTTCCCTCTCTCTATGTCGTGTCTTAATCTCTTCTTATGAGGACTCCACTCATATTGGATTGGGTCTCATCCATGCGACCTCATTTTACCTGAACTATCTCTTACAAGTCTCTGTCTCCATTCACGATCCCATTCTGAGGTCCTGGAGGTTCGGGCTTCCACACGTCAATTTGGGGGACATGATTCACCTCATATCAGAAGTTTAAGTGAGATGTCATGGAGATAAAGACCAAGCACATAAGAAGGCTTTGATGTATGATCACTGAATACAATGAAAAAGTGTCATCATGATAATACTTATTGAGAGCATGTTACCCTGTGTCCACTGTGGGGAACACATTATACATTACACTTGTGCATTACGTAACTCATGGCAAACCTATGAGTTAGGTCATGTTCACATCTCCACTTGATTAATAAAGAGACTGAGGGAGATGTGAACTAGGGTGGGGGATTGTCCAATGTCATACAATAAATCACGCAGCCAAAATCCAAAACTCCATCTGTCTAGTTCCAAAATGCTGTGACCATTATCCTTCCACTGGCTGGTTTTCTAGAAGGATAGAAGGCAAAAATTGGAGTCATCTGAAAGGTGACTCAATATCAAGCCCTCCTCCTCTCCCTAGGTCTCTCTTCCATGTCTGAGCCCCTCTGAAATTTTTTGCCAGCCAGCCAATCTGCCCTCCTTCACATTCTTCCGATGATGGGGCAGTCAGCCTCTGCCAAGGCAGCCAGTCCCATTTCTGGACAAATCCAATGGCTTAAAAGTACATCCGCCTCCAGGCAAACGGATCGATTTCAGATTCAAGATCAGTCCCAAGTAGAGTCGTTCTCTCGATTGTCACTTCCAGGGAGGGAATCTTTGACAGGTTCCCGTTGCTTTTAAAGGTAAAATAGTCATAACTTGTTCTTCTTAAAAACTGCCAACAGCATGAAGAGAATCAAGACTGAAGACCGAAATTGCTTTTCTCCCCTCCTGTTCACACTGTCAGCAGGGAACAGGCTGACTGTGGAAGATCTTCAGTCGGGGCTAAATTTATATTCATTCAGGTGTCACCGGACTGTGCTTTCTTGCGTTTCTTCTCTGATCAATGCACTCATTAAAGACCCAGGCTCGGCAATAGATTCACCTTAATGCCTGTCACCCTCGGGTTTCAGTAACACAGGCTCCGAGAGACTCTAACAAGCCACTGAAGGATGAAGAGAAAAAAGCTCTTTCTTTCCCTCTTTATATAGAGTCCTGAAATTGTTTCTCTTCATCCTTTAAAAATGCTTCTGTTGACTCTATTAAATTTATTTAGGAGCTTTAAGGGGCACATAAGGGAAAGGGGAGGTTGGGAAAATACTTATGTGCAGCGAAAGGTGTTCATGGGAGCCCTTGTGTATTTGTTCCAAACCATCGACAAATTTGACCACCTCTGTCTGTTTTGCCTAACTTGAAATATTTGCTTGAATATTCTTTTAAGATAAAAGAATATTTGTTTAACTCTTACCTCATTTCTTTTTTTAAGTTTATTTTGAGAGAGAGAATGAGAGAAAGAACAAGCATGGGAGGAAGAGAGAGAGAGGGAGACAGAGGATCCAAAGCAGGCTCTGTGCTAACAGCAGAGAGACCAACGTGGGGCTCGAACACATGAACTGTGAGATCATGACTTGAGCTGAAGTCCGACTGACCCACCCAGGGGCACCTAACTGCTTTTTTCTCTCAACAGAACCATGTTTTCACTTTTGCACATTTCCTTCTAGAATCCGTCCACATGCCCATGTAGTTTCACAGTTTCAACATGATGTGTCTGTCATGTTCTTACTATTGTTTTCACCAAACAATCCATCATAAGTACTTCCTGTGTCGTTTCGCTTCTTGTAATTAACATCTTGTTACTGAGTGATTTATGGAATGGCAGTTCTTATCCGTTCCCTTTAGATGATGTCTTTTTTTCTCACAGCCATGTAGACGGCAAGAATAAATATCTCCACACATGTCGCTATTTTCTTCAGTTCAGCTAGTTTAGGTTTGAGACCCCTGGATGGTCTCACTGGATCAAAGTCTAAGAGCAGCCTCATGACTTCTGTCTATATGCAAGTGTGCGCTTTTTTTTTTCGAAACAGAGCTTAGCCATTTATAACACATCAGAGTGTGAGAGTGTAGCAGTTTTAGCCACTGTGGGAGACAATATGAAGGTTCCTCAAAAAATTAAAATAGAACTACCCTATGATCCAGGTATTGCACTACTGGATATTTACCCAAAGAATATGAGAATATTAATCCAAAGGGATATATGCAACTCTATGTTTATTGGAGCTTTATTTACAATAACCAAACTACGGAAACAACCCAAATGTCCAATGATAGATGAATGGATAAAGATCTAATGCACATGTGCACGTGCGCGCGCGCACACACACACACACATACACACACACACTGGAATATTATTTGGCTGTAAAAAAGAATGAAATCTTTCCATTTGCAACCACACCTCTGGATCTAGAGAGCACAATGCTGTGTGAAATAAGTTAGCCAGAGAAAGACAAATACTATACGATTTCACTCGTGTGGAATCCAAGAAACATAACAGTGAGCAAAGGGGAAAAAAAGAGACAAATCAAGAAACAAACTCTCAACTATAGAGAACAAACTAACGGTTACCAGAGGGGAGGAGGGTAGGGGGATGGGAGAAATAGGCGATGGGGGGGTGGGCGCCTGGGTGGCTCAGTTAGTTAAGCGTCCAACTTTGGCTCAGGTCATGATCTCACGGTTCGTGGGTTCAAGCCCCACGTCAGGCTCTGTGTTGACAGCTCAGAGCCTGGAGCCTGTTTCAGATTCTGTGTTTCCCTCTATCTCTGACCCTTCCCTGCTCAAACTGTCTCTCTCTCTCTCGGAAATAAATTTTTTTAAAAAATTTAACAATTTTTTAAAAAGAAATAGGCAATGGTGATTAAGGGGTGCATTTGTCGTGATGAGCACTGGGTGAAGTGTGGAACTTTTGAATCACTCTATTGAACACCTGAAACTAACACAACACTGTATATTGACTACACTGGAATTAAAATTTTTTTTAAATGCACCAGTTTTACCACCACTTTACCAACACCAAATAATACGCAAATACCTACATAATGAGCTTCATATCAGTTCATTTATTTAATTTTTACATGGAAATGCTAATCACCCTTTAAAACCTGGCTGGCTCAATCAGAGGAGCTTGTGACTCTTGATCTTAGGGTGGTGAGTTCAAGCCCCATATGGGGTGTAGAGATTACTTAAATAAATAAGACTCCGTGGCTGTGTGCCCAACTCTTCTATTGAAACAAGCGGTCTATGACGGGTAAGCCATCTACGTAGCTTAGGAATTGAATGTTTGCCATATGGCTATCCCTGTGCTGGGAGCCCCGAGGGTCATGTTTATTAAACAGATAGGGAAACGGAGGCACCGACTGACAATTTGCTACTTAGTGGGAAAGGTGATCCAGAGTCTCCCGCCTGACATTCAACGCCGGCTCTATTTTCTTCACCAAAACTGTAATTGTGCACAACTGAATGGCAAGGCTGGGTGTGTGCAATGTTCTCATGCTGCTATTATCGGTCTCATGTTTCAACAAAGCTGTAAAGGATGGGAAACATTTTTTTCAAACACATGGCAAGGAATTAATTCTACGAACCTTTTTTGATGCCAACACTGAGTAACTTTGACTAGCCTATTACTGAGTCTCCATTTGGTCAGGATAATAGCTGAAATTTACTGCACATACCCAGACACGGGCTCTGTGCAAAATGCCTTGCGGCTGCTACCCAGGCTCCCAACCACAGCACGTTATAGACAAGACTGCTGAAGGTTATCGAGTTTAAGAAACTTCTCTAAGGCCATGTTGGTAGGGGTGGAGCTGGGGCCTAACCTCAGCCGTCTTGCGCAGGCTCTCATTTCATACGAAGAAAATCTGAGGCTGAGAGAGCTTGAGTTACTGGACCAAAATCACATAGTGACAGATGTGCTGTTAAAGCCACCCTCCCCGGGGCGCCTCGGTGGCTGAGTCAGTTGAGCGTCGGACTGTTAATTTTGGGTCATGTCATGATCCCAGGGTCATGGGATTGAGCCCCATACTCAGCATGGAGCCTGCTTGGAATTTTCTCTCTCCCTCAGCCCTTCTCCCTCACCAGTTCTCTCTCTCTCTCCTCTCTCTCTCTCAAATAAACATAAATTTTTTAGAAAGTCACGTTCCCCAAGTCTTCCCTCCAGCAGAATTCCAAATGATGTATCACCAGGAGGTGGGATTTAATTCCTCTCCTCTAGATTTGAGGTTTTATTTAGTGATTTGTTCCCAAAGAGTAAGAGATGGGGCAAAGTTCTATCTTTCTGTTGGAGAAAGCTGGCAGACACCGTCCTGACCAAAGTTCCCATCTCCGGTGATAACTTAGGCTGATATCACATCCCCTGGTATCATGCAACATTTCACCTCTGTGACGGCTTCTCAAAACGCTACACCCCCAATCTAAACAGCTGGAGGTAAATGGGGCAGCATTCAACAAAGTGCCTCCTTCCTGCCCTTCAAAACTGTCCGGGACACAAAAGAAAAAGTTCAGGGGCGCCTGGGTGGCTTAGTCGGTTAAGCGTCCGACTTTCGCTTAGGTCATGATCTCGCGGTTCGTGGGTTCGAGCCCCGCGTCGGGCTCTGTGCTGACTGCCAGCTCAGAGCCTGGAGCCTGTTGCAGTCTGTGACTCCCTCTCTCTCTGACCCTCCCCTGCTCACGCTGCTTCTCTCTCTCTCTCTCTCCCTCTGTCTCTCTCTCTCTCTCCTAGAAATAAATAAAACATTAAAAAAAAAAGTTCAGGAAGCTGTCTTAGGTCACAGGAGCCTGAAGAGCCATGACAGCCAAAGGCAGCGTGGGGTTCTGGACTGGGTCCCGGAGCAGGAAAAGGACATAAGTGGAAAAACAGGCAACACCCGAATCTAGTCTGTCCGTTAACAGCACTGCACCCGTGTCAGTTTCCTAGTTCTGATAACTGCACGGTAATTATGCATTCCTAGCTGTACGCACCTTTGGAGAAGCTGGGTGAAGAACTCACTTTGATATCTCTGCAACGNTCCCTTCTTCCCTTACGATCCCCCTCCACTGATAAAAGCGGTCCAGAAGAATACTCGGGGAACACTTCACTGTAAACAATTTACAGCTATTACTCCTGGAATGTGTGTGGCCTCACAAACACCATCCCCTCCACGCACGCACACGCACACGCACATGCACGCACGCACTGCATGCTGCTAAAACTAGTTCCAAGCACATACCAACATTCTCTATTCAGACTGAGAGCCTGGGGTTTCATGGGGCTGCTCGTTAGGATAGAACTGTCCCAGGTTGGATGTTTCTTTTTTTCTTTATAGGAGCGACAATACAGTAGCTGAGCTTTTGTAGGAGGACAATGACATTCTTTCCTTTTTTTTTTTTTTAAAGGGAACAGTTAAAAATATGCATTGGTACATACTGCAATTATCATTCAGAAGAAATGCAGGAAGGGTGACATTAACTAATGGGAGTGGAGCAGCTGCCTGCTAATTGAAAGCCATCCTCGGCAGCGCGGAGGTGTCCGATGCTAATTGCTAATTTAGTCTGTCTGTCTGATGTGGAAAAGAAACCCACGAGGCAGGGACCGAGGCTGCTTTTCCCTTCCGCACAGCCTAGACTCGGTTCACCCTCAGTAGGATGTTTGCTGGAAAGTAGGAGAAATGCTATAATACGATCATGATTTCATTAACTTAACGTGGCGCTTTGGTTGGCTGAGATTTTCCAGAGGAGCAAGGCTCGGTGAAAACTGGTAAGGAAATGATCATTACGGGGGCAGTGACACTATGAAGGAGAGCCACATTCCAGACGGCGGTAGGCACCTTAGCGCGTCTTGCTTCCCCCGGCCGGCCTGCGGGGAGATAGGACCAGCCGCCCTTTATACACATGAAATGACCAGTCAAGTTCCCGCTGTGAGGCGTGGCCGGCACGGACTTTGTTCTCGGGCTCAGTGGCCACTGACATGCCAGGATGATCGTTTCAATCACTTATTAACTTCTGTCTGCCCCCTCTTTCCAAAAGCCTTATGGGGACTACATAAACCTGGATAGAAGGCCAGCTGTGTTGCCCAAAGTGTCCGGTGCAGGGTAGGTGCTGGAGTTCCTTTGAGCCCGGGCCGTCCGACTTGTAAGACCCATGTCGTCCCCGAGGACACAGCAGAGAGGAAGTAGGACAGGGAGAGAACAGAGGGAGACGTGCGTAAGGCGTGTGTGTCCCTGTCCTGAGAGTCTTCCTTACACTTCTGGGGTTTTTTGTTTCGCTCTCGTTGGGTTCTGTCTTTGACAGCAGTTGGTCATGCGCTTAATCACCCCTTCTCTCTTCCCACAGTGCCTCGCACACACTCAATTGCACGTGACTCATCTATAAATGATAATACTCACTTCAAAGGAGTGCTGGGAACCTGAACAGACGATACATGTCTCCTGTTTTGCACATGCCTGATACATGTCAGGCTCGACAATGACAGCAGGGAGCTCGTTGTGGGTATTGAGTTGAATTTCTTAAGGCAGCCATATGGGGTGCCTGGGTGGCTCAGTCGGTTAAGCGTCCGACTTTAGCTTAGGTCATGATCTCGCAGTTCGTGGGTTCGAGCCCCGTGTCGGGCTCTGTGCTGACTGCCGGCTCAGAGCCTGGAGCCTATTTCAGAGTCTGTATCTCCCTCTCTCTCTGACCCTCCCCTGCTCACGCTGTCTCTCTCTCTCTCCTAGAAATAAATAAAACATTAAAAAAAAAAAAGATTAAGGCAGCCATAAACTGTAAGAGGTTGAATGGTAAGGGGACAACGCACTTCGGTGCTGCCTACCTATTAAAGGAGGAGAGGGAGAGAGGGAAGGAGGGAAGACAAAGAGAGTCAGAGAGGAGGGGTCCACTCCAGCGCAGTAAGAATGCCCGTGCCTTGGAAGTGGCGGGGAGTAGCAGTACTTGGTGGGCATCGATTCCAGATAGAGTCAGAGGACATTTTTCTAGAGACTCCCAAATAATGGCAGACACACGGGCAACAGAAGGGTTTGTGAGACTCCCAGAAGCTTCCAGAAGTATGTGGGGCCGCATTATAAGGGCTGGGATCCTGCATAAGGAAGCGGCGCATTTGGGTCAGGCCTGAAGAAACTTGGTGTGTTGGGCTCTGGCCCAGAGATACCTTCTTCCCGGCAGCTATTTGCCCAGGCACACAAGACGGAGTGACTTCTGCACTTGGTAGTTCTGCATATGCTGTGAGCCAGTGAATGCCCCCCCTGAGTACCCCCTCTCAACCATGAACAGTCACTNCCCCCAGAACATCCTTTCCAACCATGCCCCTCCCCTTCACTCTCTAATCTGGACAGGACCCTCCGGAAACATGGCTCCTGGAGCTGTAACCAAGTTCTTAAGTGGATCTCATCACCCTTGATGTGTAGCCACCTTCTATCAATGCCACCTGAGACGGTATTAGCTTTGGTAGGAGCTTTCTATTGACATGTGACAAAGAACCACAGTCTTAGGGCTTAGACCAACACCCATGAATGAGCTCACAGTTCTGTAGGTCACAAGCTGGGCCCCGTGTGTCTGGCTTCTCTGCTCAGGGGATCACGAGGCTAAGATGAAGGTGTTGGTCGGACTGAATCCTTTCTGGGGCCTCTGGGGAAAACCTGCTTCTAAATTCGATCTTGTGGGCAGAACCCAGTACTCTGCCATTGTAGGACTAAGGTCCCGCTCTCTTGCCGGCTGTCTGGCATTGAGAGTCATTCTCAACTCCAAGAGGCCACCCACATTCCCTGCCATATGACCCCCTTCCTTCTTCAGGCCCACGAGGGCACACTGAATCCTTCTCAGATCTCTGACTTCCTGCGTCTGACCTTCGGACCAAGATTTAAAGAAAAACTGTAGTTACATCTGCAAAAGCCTTGGATCATTGCTTTCACAGACTCCACCCAAATTCAAAGGGAGGAGATTACAGAAGGGCAAGGATATTTGAGGTTGTATCAGTCAAGGTTCTCCAGAGAAAGTGAAGCAATAGATGACATTAATATATGGAGAGAGACTGAGATATAACGTGACATACACATATATAGATGTTTAGAGATTTAAGGAAATGGCTCACATAGCTAGAGGCTGGCTAGTCTGAGGTCTGTAGGATAGGCTAGCAGGCTGGAAAATCAGGTAAGTTGACATTGCAGTCTTGAGGCAGACTTACTTCTTGGGAAACCTATTTTTGCTCTTAAAACCTTCAACTGATTGGATGAGGCCCACCCACAATCTTAAGAGTGGACAAGGCCCACCCGCACTTTTAAGAGTAGGGTTGCTTACTTAAAGTCGACTGCTTGGGGATGCTGATCTCATCTGCAAAATACCTTGACAGCAATATGAGCGGTTCATATTAAATACCAGAGTCCCATCGCCTAGCCAAGTGGACACGTGAAGCTAACCTCCCGGGGCTTACCTTAGAACTCTGACTACTCCACTTTTGTGAGTGGCTGTATCACAGTAATGACCACGTCAACCAAGACGCCCGTGGGTCCTGTACTGTGGCTGTTTGTACCGCAAATGCACTCTTCAAAATGCACAACTAGGGGCATCTGGGTGGCTCAGTTGGCTGAGCTTCCGACTTTTGCTCAGGTCATGATCTCACGGTTCTTAGGGTGGAGCCCCGTGTAGGGCTCTGTGCTGACATGACAGCTCAGAGCCTGGAGTGTGCATCAGATTCTGTGTCTCCCTCTCTCTGCCCCTCCCCCACTCATGCTCTGTCTCTCGGTCTCTCTCTTGCACTCTTTCAAATGAAAAATTAAAAAAATTTTTTTAAATTAGAAATGCACATCTAATGTTATCCCTGCCTTTGTCCAAGAGCAGAAAGGCACCTACAGCCCTCCCCCACCTAGAAGCCCCTATTAAGTGCTTCGGAAGGAGGACTGACATCCAGAGCCGCCCCCCCTGAGATGGAGGAGCCCAGGGGGTCTGAGAGGGCCTTGGCAGCCCCCCACCCCCGCATCCTCCTCCTGCGGAACCCCGGTCACGAGCTCCGCGTCTCAGCGGCAGAGAAGCTGTGATTGCACTTCGGGGGGAGAAAGTCATTTGCAAAGCCTAATAATGGCCCCATACATATGTAGACATTTTACACAAAGCCTGTTTATTTTAAAAATCAATTTCTCTCCTACAGATGGCTTATTGCAAGAAGAGACGAGAACACAGCGGCACCCCTGCCGGCGGCAATTCTGGTCCTCCGGCTCCGTGTGGCCGTGCTCTCGGGGTCTCACCTGCAGGCTGTGCGGGGCGGGGTCGCGGTCACCTGCAGGCTGTGCTGGGGGGTTGGGGTCGCGGTCACCTGCAGGCTGTGCTGGGGGGTTGGGGTCGCGGTCACCTGCANGGGGGCGGGGTCGCGGTCACCTGCAGGCTGTGCTGGGGGGCGGGGTCGCGGTCACCTGCAGGCTGTGCTGGGGGGGCGGGGTCACGGTCTGCGGGGGTCGCGCAGGAGCCCAGGAGAAACCAGATGCTGGCACCGGTCTGAGGGGGCTGGAGTGAGGAGGTAGAAAAATGCCAGGGAGATCGGGCGGGGAAGTCTGCTGTATTGCCTCGGTTTCCCCATCCAGGAGAACGGGTGGGATTTGAGGACTTGCCGCCTTCCTGACTGCATGCACCCCCCACCCCACTCCACCCACCTTCGGCCACATCAGTAACAGGGCTGGCAACGAGCTGGCCTTCCCAGGAAGACGGTGCTGTATAAAAATACCGGGCCCTGGGACACCTGGGTGGCTCAATGGCTGAGCGTCCCACTCGGGCTCGGATCGTGATCTCAGGGTTCGCAGGTCCAAGCGTGTCAGGTTCTCTGCTGTCCAGGGACGCCTGCTTCAGACCCTCTGTCCTCCCCTCTCTGCCCCTCCCCTGGTTGCGCTTTCTCTCTCTCTCTCTCTCTCAAAAATAAACATTAACAAAAATAGTGGGCACAATATGTTCTTATTGCAAGTGGCGACAAGCCTTGTAGGAGGCGCAGCTGTCCCTCTGACTCTCGGCCCCACGCCCCCTCCCCCAGATCGCCGCTGCAGCTGGTGTGGCCGATTCGGGGGGCTTCGGCTCACTCTGAGGAGCGGGATCTGACCTTAAGCAGGCACCGTCCCTGCATTGTCAGTGCACCTTGCCGACACCGACCCTCTCCCGGCTCGTGTACAGGACATGTGAGCAGCCCTGAGGGGCGCCTTCAGGTGGGGGGAGACGTGGGAGGCAAATCGCTCCTGCCCTCCCTGTGTGCTTCTCTAAAGGTCCTGGGGGGAGGGGGCCCTCTTTGTCCCCGGCGGCAACCTCTGAACACCCCTCACAGCGGCTTTTCCTTCCGACCTGTCTCACACACACCCCTGCCGAGTCCTGGCTCCCGGAGTGCTCCCTGAGATTCCCTCCCACACCCCACTCCTTCTGCTTTGGGGGATCCTAGCCCGGACCAACGGTGTCCTGATTTCAAAGTTCCCCGGTGCTGGTCTAGCCCGTCCTGCACAGTCGGTGCTAACTCCCTGTGCCCCCAACTCAACCAGAGCAACCTTGAATCTGAAAGAGACGCGTGAATACCCTTGTCTACGGAAACACCAGGCGTCCCTGGAAAATTCACGTGTCCGGGAAGTTAAGACACCACAGTAATCCCTTTATAAACACAACCTCCCATGTGGGAAATTATAATATATGCACCTTTACTTGTCTGTTTTCAACAATGCTAGAGGTCAAGTCTATTGACAAGAATATGCTTACGGTACCTATAAAACTGCCAGCAATAACAATGCGGCAATTGAAGTCTGGGCTGGCAGCACCGGAGAAGAGGTATTTGCAATGACCTTGGCAAGGAAATGACGGGAGGCACACCCAGGCTTAGGGTCTGCTTCCCCTCAGCTTCTAGGATGGAAACAAGAGGAAAATGTGCATAAAGCACCTCAAGGCCCTGAGCTGGGATTGCTCCCTGGGAGGGAGAGAAGGAGAAACATCTTCAAGGTCAATGAAGATGCAATTGAGAGCCAGACACACAGAATAGAAGACTGGAATTGGCGTGTCAGTCAGCATAGACTAGGTGGTGGTGTGTAATAAAGCACAATCGTGGTAGTTAAAAACCAGCTTCGGGGCACCTGGGTGCCTCAGTCAACCAACTGAGCGTCAGACTCTTGGTTTTGGCTCAGGTCATGACCTCACACTTCATGAGTTCGAGCCCTGCGTGGGACTCTGCGCTGACAGTGCAGAGCCTGCTTGGGATTCTCTCTCTCCCTCCCTCTCCCTCCTTCTTAATCTCCCTCTCTTCTCTCTCGCTCTCTCTCTCTCTCAAAATAAATAGATATTTAAAAAAAAACTCTCTCTATATAACACCATGTCCTCCAGCCTTTCAAACAAATCCATGTCATCTGTCCTAAATCCTCCCAGAATTTGAGATACATAGTAAACATTCTTTAAATAGTCATCCTGTGACTATATGCAAATAGCAAACCATTCTGGGCTTCAGCATATTCTTAACTCTTGTCAACCTTACTTAGATATTCTAGTTTGCTTAAAATAATACTTTTTGAACGCTGGCCATAAGCCAGGCATTGTTTCAACAGGTTGTTTTTGAAACAACTTCTTCCTGGTGCTATTATGGCTTTCCCATTTTACAGGTGAGTCAACTGAGGCCCAGCAAGTAACATTCCTGAGGCCAGGCCTCTAGGAAGGCGTGGAGAGCACGGCCATCTGGCAGCCTGATTCCAGAGCCTTTCACCTTTCACCTTGAAATGACATCACTCACCCTCGTTTCCTACTTACCAACCCACCCACCTGCTTTCCAGAAGCTTCTCTCTGCTCAAGCCTCTCCCTGTCTCCTAAAGATCAACCACATTCCTCTTTTTAGGATTATACAGGGTATCTATTTCAAGACAGCTGCTGGCTTTGGACAAGCCTTCCATTCTCTGTCAAGATAAAACGTGAGGAGAGGGGTAAGAACATGTGTAACCTCCCACGTGTGTGTGTAGAAGGTGGTGTGAGCGCCAAGAAAAGCCCCAAGACTCTGCCAATAACTTCGGTCATTGGAGCTGGGGTCCCCGCCACGCCTCCTTTCTCACCTCCACCCACCAGCCCCTGCCCCTCCCCCCCACCCTGGGGCAGACCTGCTCCATGGCAAGAAACCATGTTCTACCTCAACAGATATTTTCTCATTTCACCTGCTTGGAGTTTTCATTTCAGGCCATAAATCTTCTCAAGTGGCTTTTGCTCCAGAAGCATTTTCAAAGAAAAAATGAAAACCGTGATCACCAGGCAGAGGAACCCAATGCATTTTATTCAGTTACAGAAATGAAGGGACCCGAATCATTCCCACCCAGAAAATACACTCGGTTTGGCTCCCGATCCTGCCTTCTGTGTACTCCTGGCTTGTAGCCCCAGAGCAGGGGCAGGGCTGCACCCGAGATGGCCCGCCATACTGTCCCCACGGCTTGCGTCCGCCCCGTTCTCTCTGGAGGAGCACGGCCTGCTGGAAGCTGCATGTCTGACCGGGTGTCCTCCTCCGTCAGATGAGGACGATAACATCTGACCAACGGACAGTCGTGACCATGACCGGTAAACCCACACAGCGTGCAAAGTCCGCCCCAGAGCCCAGGACCCTTGAGGGGTCTGTGAGTCACAGCTGCGTTCAGATCGTAATGGAACTTGAGAACGAATGTATTTACTCAAGGAGCTTGGATGGGGCAAATTTTGGGCGCCATGTGGGGTTTAGATGTAGCCAGAGAAAGAAATCCAGCCCTTTCCCCAAAGTTTGCAGAACTTAAGACGACACAGATGCATAGAAATAGCCCCAGCTCTGACCCAGGCTGACCTGTTGCTGCAGTCACAAGTTTCAGGGTCGCTCCTGTGAAGGTTGGACCCATTGGAAGATCTCGAAAGAGGTAGTAAGAACTTTCCCAAAGGGTCCCGTTGCTTGTAGAGGCTCTGACAAATAGCAGAATGCAAAATGTTAATGAGACCAACACATAAAGTTATGCAATACCAATTCCTGTTTTTCGAGCACCTTCCATGAACCAAAGATTACATATTGACTCTATTTATCCCCAAAGCCTTACTAAATTTTCTTTGGAGAGATGATGGAATTGAGGCCTTTTGCCCATCAACTTGAAAAGTCGTTGGATTCAGTGTCCCGGAAGTTCATTCTGGGGGGTGGGGATCATTAGCCCCCTTTTTCCAGATGGAGGGGTTGAAGTGGCTTTTCCATAGTCACACCAGAGCTCGATGGAATCTGGTCTACACCCTAGGCCATACTGCCTCCAGACCCCACCACATCACTTCTCACCAGCCCATAACGTAGTTCCTGAGCCCAACAGCCCTCTCACGGCCCAGCAGCCTGGCGGTAGGCACCTGCCTCCAGAAGTCAGCAAAGATACTGGTATGAGTCCTGGAGCTCTCTGTGTACCTCAGGGGTTGGGAGTCCTCATGTCGCTGCCAGAAGGCAGACCCATGAACAGAGACACACATGGGGTGTCTCCAGAACGTAGAAGAAAGAGCCAGGACTGAGGAGATCCCAGGACTGACCCAGATATCCCTGGATGGATGACCTTGAATGGCATACCAGGAATGCAGACTCTGTATCATTCCCCACGGGGAGCTTTAGGAATACGGGAATCAAGGCCCGGCAGGGTCAGATTAATGGTCCAGAAGGAGCTCTCCGCCGGCTCTGTGGACAGGCTAGAAGGGAGATGGCTGAGTTTGCGCAGGGGAGGGTGTGTGGCCCCATGGGAAAGGAATGATGGAGAACGAAGGACTTGCAGGGCGGCCTGTCACCAATACACACGCACTCCTTGTATGGATATTTATTATTCACCTGCTCTGTTGACTGATGTGCCCCACCCCCTGGAATAGTGCACGTCTGAAATATTCACGGAATGAATATATGAATAGGTGACTATATGGGAAACTGCCAAGGGCCAGGTAGGGGGCCAGGTAGGGGTTGAGAATGAGAGTAGCCAGTCCCAAGATTCCAAATTGGGCCAATGCGTGACCTCCACCCAGGTGGGTGGGATGAGAGGGCCCTGGTCGCTGAGAACTGTTCGCAGAGACACGGAGGCCGGGCACAGAGAACAACCTGACCTGCGGAGGACAAAGTTCTGCTCCACGACCAGCTTGTCCTCTTCCCAAACACCGTCTCCAAGTCCTGACATCCCGGGAAGTTCTGAACAACCTTTACTGGCACAAAGGCCAGTTCAAGGAAAATTAATATATTTATTTACAAGCTGCATTTTTTTTCACTCAAGATGCAAATAGGCCTCCTGGGCCCCAGGGGGATCATGTGTTCGCGAAGCAGCATAGCTGACTATTAGAATGAACAATGCCCAAGGGAAAACTGGCACTTAAAGCCTCGACATTCCCATTTGGAATATTCGAGAGGTAGCAACAGAGAGGTAGCTTCCTAACCTTTCTTTCTTTCTTTTGTTGGTGTGTCCCTTTAAAGTGAATCTTCGAAATGCTCAAAGGTTGATATTAAGATCCCCATTTCACAGATGGGAGCAGTGGGCTGTTCCCAAGTTCACAAAGGGAGTTAGCGACATGTTAGACTAGAGGAGCTTGCTCCGTTTATGGCAGTGTTACCTGAGCGCCTGGTGTGTGCCCGACACGGAGTTGGGCCCTACGGAGCACAGACAGGAAGCCATGTGCCCTTGGCGTGCACAGACCAGGTCTCCCTGGCCCCCGGGGTCTCCCCTTCCTTGCTCTGGGCCAAGTGAACTGTACAGCTCTCAGCAGCTCCAAACAGGGCAGTTTCCCCCAAGGGAAGGGCTGACTTGCCCGCCAGAGGGCCCATGCCAAGGCCAACACCAGCCATCCTATTTGTCTACCATCTGAAACATCAAAGTGCTATTTCAATTACACAGGAACCCATTTGTCAGGAGGGGTCCAGGGAGTGATCCTCAACATCAGCTGGTTTTCGGAACCTCAGGCATCTTTGTGTTGGAAAAACGAAAACAGAAGGAAAGTCCAATCCTTTCTCCCTTAGAGGTTTCTTCCTGAGGACCCTTCCTGGCTCCCAGGACTGAAAGGTGACACTTGACCCATGCCACCAGTGGATGACCTTCCCTCTCCCGGCCTGAGAGACCTTTCCTGGTGTGACATTATCACCAGAGCATTCAGAAAATGGGAGTCAGCAGAGCAGAGGAGTGGGGTGAGGGCTGCTCTGGCCTTAATGGTAGAAACTGGATGTGAGGCAGACAGAGAGCCTAGAATAGAATGGAGGTCAGGCATGGCTGCTCTCCGGCCGGCCGGTGTCCAGCAACTATCTCACAGTTCACGGAAGGGGAGAGCCTCCACCAGACCCAGAATGAGCTTGAGAGGGCTGGAATTGACACAGCCCTCCTTTGATTTAATGACCGCCTGCTACGAGCCTCGTGTTTTTCACTCATCTGCAATTTACAGGAGGGTGTGCAGGCATGGTTCAGTATCTGAAGACAGCATCCAGATGATGACCCAAAGCAGCTCTCCCCTCCCTGGGAAGTCACCTGGGTTTGAATCCATTTCCCTGCCCTTCCTCCCTCTTTCCCTCTCCCAGGACCCCAGTGATGTTGATCTTCTCTCCCTGTGCCCCGTACCCCCACCCTGGGCTCCCTAGCAGGGAGCACTGGTTCTTCAAGTCATTCATGAGATTGTCCATGCACTCCACACTGAGTCGTGAGCTAGCTGGGAGCTGGGTTTGTAGCCAGGCTGTCCACACTGAGCCAGCCAGTGTCACCTTCTAGGGAAGAGCCTGTGTCCCAAGCATGGCTTACCTGTCAAAGTCACCCAGGAGATCACCTCCCTGTCCCTTTCCTCGCCCTTCCTCACCCCCTCAGAGACAGGAAGGGAGTGCCTCATGCTCTCCTCTGCTCCAAAGCATTGCTGTAAATCTCGATTCTAGACTCCTTTTACATTAGCAAAAGGACCTGCTTTGTGTTTTAGAGCAGCATTTCTCTGCCGGGGGTGACTTTACCCCCTCGTTGACATTTGCCATTGGCTGAGAGACAATTTTCATTGTCCCAGCTGGGAGTGGAGTTTCTACTAGCATCTACTGGGTGAGGCCAGGAATGCCGCTAACCACCTGATAATGTTCAAGATATCTCCACCCTCCAACGAAGAACGAACTGGCCCCGAATGTCAACTGTGTCAAGATTGAGAAACCTTGTTGTTGACTGTGTATATTGCTTAGGGGTAGAAGTCCCGGCTTCCTCATTTTTAATCCCCAGTGCTAGCTCAGAACCGGGCACAAAGTCAGAATCCAATATACTTTGCAATTGGTGGGTAGATGTGTGAATGAATGAGTTCTTGTCCCCCTAAAATATCTAATGCACAATCACCTTCATGCAAGCAAATCCTCGGGCTCACAAGTGTCTGTGTAAACATATGTGCACACGTATGCTTGGGTACACAGAGGAGCACACGTGCAGACAGGCATGTGCACACTTGTACACACACACATATACACACATACACTGTCATCTAATGCTAGCTAGATTCCAGGGACCTGCCCGACTCCTCATCTGATCATCCAGCCCCCACCTTGTCCTTCTGAGGACCAGAGGCCTCTTTTCTCTGCTACAATCAGAGCGACCTGTGTGCAGACACCCCGGCAGAGGCATTAAGTGCTCTCCATAATTAATTTCACTGACTAGACACATTTTCCTATTGCAGTTCCATTATTAAATAAGCAGTGGACCCAAAAGGAAAAAGATCCTTTTTGCAATTATACACGCAGAAGGCAACTCAACCACTGGAAAAGTGAGATGTCAATTTGACAACGGCATATCGGCCCAGGAGCGCTTGCAGACAGGACCATCTCATTAAACCTAGTGATGTCAGTGGGCAACGACACGGAGTGCAGGGGCCACAGGAAATGGGGTGGGGCCAGCCCTGTGGGCAGCACGAGCTGGAACAGGTTCAGGAGGGCAGGGGTTGGCCGTGGCCGTGAGGCAGAGCCTCCATTCCTTCTTCCATGCCGCTTTCTCTTCTGGAGCTGGAAGAGTCTAGGGCAGTGGACAACGAAGAAGAGCTGGGAGCCCCAGTAGAGGTGGTACTGAGTCCCCGGTGCCAATTTCCTAGAAAGATCGGACTAGGAAGAGGCTGGAGTTTAGCAGCTCTTGGCTCTGTGACCCAAATCAAGTTACAACCGGCCTTGCCCACTTTTGCCCTGTAAAAGTCCACCGGGCTATTAAGGTTTTGCCGCAGGCACCTGGGGCTTCCCTTCATCATGGCATTTACAGTCCTATAGGTGTTTTCTGATTACTCATTCTCCCCGGCTGCTAGGCTCTAAGCTCCCTGAGCCAAGACAAGGTGTCTTACTCATTTCTGCATCTCCAGTGCCCAGATCTTGGTAACCGTGTGGTGAGTGAATAAGTAAGAAAGTGAATCAGTGAAGAATCTACCTAGAGTTTCAGGTAGAGGCAGGGCCCAAGAGCAGGGGCCAGCTGTCAGGAGGCCGAGTTTGCTGTGTCAGGGTTGGGGTTTTATTCCAGAGGTCATGAAGAGTTGACCAAGGCGGATGCCCTGTTAAGTTGAGCGTGTTAAGGAGATTCTTTTGTGTAAATATACGTATTGCAACTTAAAAAAAGATTTTTTTAACCTTTATTCATTTTTCAGAGACAGAGTGCGAGCAGGCGAGGGACAGAGAGACAGGGAGACACAGAATCAGAAGTAGGCTCCAGGCTCCGAGCTGTCAGCACAGAGGCCAATGTGGGCCTCGAACGCACGAACTGTAAGATCATGACCTGAGCTGAGGTTGGACATTTAACCAACTGAGCCCCCAGGCACCCTACATATTGCAATTTTTAAATCTATAACCAATGCTCTGAAGTTTTCTGTTTTGCTTTGGGTTTGGTCTTCTATCAGAAAAACCAATGAACCCATCAATGGTGAATATTATTTGACTTTAAACTTCTCTTTGTATCGTCTTCCACCTATACCCTAGACAATTTTCTGTTAACTGTGCTTTAACTTCAGTATATGTGACCCAGTTTCAATGACGTAGTAGAACAGGTATTTGGAAAATTTCAAAAATATAATAGAGGGGCACCTGGGTGGCTCAGTCGGTTAAGCGTCTGACTTCGGCTCAGGTCATGATCTCATGGTTCGTGGTTTCGAGCCCCGCTCCGGACTCTGTGCTGACAGCTAGCTCAGAGCCTGGAGCCTGTCTTCGGATTCTGTGTCTCCCTCTCTCTCTGACCCTCCCCTGCTCATGCTGTCTCTCTCTCTCTCTCTCTCAGAAATAAATAAAACATTAAATATATATATATATATAAATAATAGAGAAATAAACTAGTTCAACTGATTGTCCCTGAGAGGCAGAACTCTTTGTGTTCCCCACTTTCATTATTATTTTGTGTTTCATCCATATTTTCTCTAGTGCACGTGTGTCCTCAACCTTTACGGGCTCTCCCGCCCTGCCCCTCAGCACTTCTCTTGGGAACCTTCCACCTCATCAACCCGGTAACGCCAGAGCTGCCGTGTCAGGGCAACGTGACCACAGCCCGGGCCGCAGTTGCCAGATGTGGACACCTGAATAAAACACGTCAAATCAAAGTCCTTCCCCAGCTTTCTGGAGATGAAACTAAGCCGTCTCTCTCCAGGTGGCTGAAACAGAACATATGAGAAGGTGAGAGCTGAGGGCAGCTGACGAGGCTGGAACAGGGAAGAAAGAACGGTTTCCCAAAGCCAGACAGGGCCGAGAGCAAGCCAGAGAGAATCCCGCTGTGTTTTAGGCTCTGGCTTCCAACACTCGTGAGGCCCCACCGTATCCCTGCCTCCTGGTTCTGGGAATTACCTCAGGATCTTCTCAATAGTTGTCCCCCTTGCATAAGCTATAGATCCGGTTGGATTTCTTCCAGCTACACTCCAGCTAATTATAAGTAATAGGATTTGCTTTACTTTTAAATTCAGAAAAAAAAAAAACCTTGAGCATAGGATTATAGATAAGTCAAATTGCTGCACCCTCCAGGCTCACCTCTAAATTCCGATCTATATTTTGCAGCATGGCAAACCCACCAAACCTCTCGGGGAGAGATTTCCCTTAGCGTGAAGGAAACAAGATCAGAGCTTTCTGGTTTAGCAGTGGAGAAATTTGCTCTAAGGAATCTTGGATTATCACCTCCCTCCCACGCAGCCCTGGCCGGGAACTGCCTTTGGACAGGTAGCCATGCAAGTAATGGGGCCAAGAGTCCACCCTATGAGTTAGCATGGGCAGAACAGGCGGGAGAAGCCTGTGTCTGAATCACACCTCTGCTCTGTCCGAACGAGTGAGTGTGTAAGTTACTAACCTCCCTACCTTCAATGTCCTCATCTAAAATGTTGCTGGGGCGCCTGGCTGGCTCAGTGGGTTAAGTGTCTCACTCATGGTCTCAGCTCAGGTCATGATCTCATGGTTCATGAGTTTGAACCCCACATCGGGACAGTGCGGAGCCCGCTTGAGATTCTCTCTCTCTCTCTCTCTCTCCCTCTACTCCTCCCCTGCTCTCGTATGTGCTCTCTCTCTCTCTCAAAATAAATACATAAACTTAAAAAAATAAAGTGTTGTTAGTTACAGACATCTGCCTTCTAGAACTCGAGGGGAAATCCAATGACACAGATCTTGTAACTTCTTCCAACAGGATTCCCGGAACACATGAAGCCCTAGAGAAATGATGGTTCACGTTGTCAAACACGTATGTCATCTTCTTGGTTCCTCCCCTACAGTCATTTGAGAACATGCCCTACTCTCGCATCCTCACAGCCACCATGGCTCCTTGTACAGCACAATTTGAATAATTTTCCTGATCGTCAGCTTGTAGATTTGCCCGGAGTATGTGTGTCCGTCTTGCATGACACAACAGAAGTGTGACAGTCTACTTAGGCTTGGGCTACAGGAATAAACACTCTTCCCCAAATTCTGGTGCATTCCAACACCAAAGGTTCATTTCTTGCTCACAAGTCATGTTCATGCCGAGCGGCAAATGGGGTGCATCTCTGCTCCATACCTCTTCTTTCCAGAGCTGAGGAGCAGCCCCCATTTGGGACAAAGATGACTCATATCAGAGGGTAAACAGACACAGGAACCCATCTTAAAATATCCAATGGCGTTGGTGCACACCATTTCCGCTTACATTTTATTGGCCAAAGCAAACCAGTGGCCAAATCTTCTATCAGAGGGAAATACAATTTTCTTATTTGGATGAATCCCAGAAAATATTTTCAACAAATAATAGTCTTTCACTGAAAGGCTCTCCACCTGGTTTAGGGACTCTCTGGCTGGACATTCAGGAAAACATTGAACCTTAATGTCTCAGGTCCTGATTCCCTCCGGGTGAGGGAAGCAGAAGAACAGCTTGATTTCTCCATTTGGCTCTGTCATCTCCTTGGATGCTCTAGTAATAATTGATATTTAATGTTCACGTCATGAAAATTAGAAGGAAATAGTCTAAAATCTAATTTTGGTTTTCCTCTGAGATGATTTTTATATCTCTCAGCTTTTCCAGAATGTGAACATATTTATTAAAATATAGATAGATAGACATAGATAGATATAGATATAGATATAGATATAGATATAGATATAGATATAGATATAGATATATAGATTAGCCTGGCAGCAAAATGGAAGACCAATTTCAGTGAAGAGATCCTGGGAAATGAAGCTGAGGCAGGCAGTGGCCTTGGGGACTGTCAGTCATATTAACTAAGACTTGATAGGACTGGTGAGTCCAGGGAGTGGGAAAGAGGCTTCCGCTGAACACCTTCCTTGGGTCAGTCCCGAGTGATATGGACGCCCTTCTGACCTATAGAAGAAGAGAACGCATCCCTATGAGAAGGCTGCAGGCATCATCCTTAGATGCAGAAAAGTCAGAAGAAGTTGCTTCCTTGAACCCTCAATCCAACACCAGTATCTTCCCCAGGTCCTGCCCTGTAAGTAGGTCAACTTCTAATCCTCTGATGTTTACGTATTTGGAAACTGTCACTGAACTGATGACATCTTGCTTTTGGCAAACGAAGGTCTGACGGGCAACCAGTGGGGTCCTTTCATTCATTCTCCTGTCACCATGGGAGAAAAATGCATGTTCAGATCCTCATGACTTGGCAAAGGATACAAGTTCTCAAGGCAGACAGAGCTGTATTCAAATGGTCTGATCTTGAGCAAGTCTGTCGGCGTCTCTGAGGCTTAGGCTCCTTAGAATGGAAATGGAAATTATAACATCTACTGTGTAGTTTGTAAGAATAGAAAGAGTCATCTTTGAAAATATCTAATATGACAATGCCTAGCACATAATTAGTAACTATTATAATGATAGGGCTCAACTGGTACCACAACATAATGACACACACCATTGTATATGGAAATGGCTTCCGCAAACCCCTATAGACATAATCAAAATACTAAGAAAAGCCATCTATAATTTTTCTCTCCATTCCTCCATTTAATAATCAGGAAGTTCTTCTTTGCATCCAACCTAAATTTCTCCACTGCAGCTAAACCCACAAACCAAAATAGTGCCATGTTTTAGTGTCCCTGGTCTAGAATCAGTCTGCGTCATGGAAATAGCATTTGCTATAGAGTTACACAGGTCTACTGTACAACAGCTCAACCCTGGGCATGCCACTAAAATCTCTCTAGCCTCGATTTACCCCTTTGACAAATATTACCTACCTTAGAATCCTGTTTTGACAATTATTCTGAGAGTGATCTGTGTGATGCACCTGGCCCATAAAAAGTATGCATTGAATGTGAGCTCCTTTCCATTTATTTATTTATTTTTCTTTTAATATTTTTTATTTATTTCTAGGAGAGAGAGAGAGACAGCATGAGCAGGGGAGGGTCAGAGAGAGAGGGAGTCACAGACTCTGAAATAGGCTCCAGGCTCTGAGCTGGCAGTCAGCACAGAGCCCAACGCGGTTCTCGAACCCACAAACCGCGAGATCATGACCTAAGCAAAAGTTGGACGCTTAACCGTCTAAGCCACCCAGGCGCCCCAACTTTCCATTTATTTCTAATGGATTTTACCATTTAAGGCAAAACATATTTTTTAAACTCAGGGCTTTTTTTTTTTCCATCTCATTATTTTTATCCAGGACCATTATAGCTATTAAGTGTTTTAGGCTTCTCTCTCTCTCCAGAGACATTTTATGATGCCAATTAGAGGTGCGAGTATACTGAGATTAAAAAGTAATGACCAGCAAAGTGAACAGTGAATTTCCCCTCTTGACACCCAGCTTGCTTGAAGCTCATTTCTGAATACCTAACTCTCTATGAAGGTTAAGGGAAAAAATCCATATTTGGGGGGTCAAGGGAATATCATTAAGATTTTCAGGATCATTTGAAAACCACTGGGGAGATCCTTATAAGCAGGTAACACATTTACACTAAGACTGCACAGGCTATACGGCCATTCTTATTAGGGTAGAAATTTGATAACATGAAAATAGTCAAATATAGGGAGTTGGAAAGGTTGAGTCTCCAATGAGAATAATCAAAGACAGGGTTCAGTTTCACATGCACAGTCTCCTCCATTTTATTCTTAAACACAAGGAACATTCTCAATAAATGTGTGTGTTCACTGACGGATCAGTCCGTGCTCATGTTGATGAAATTATATTTAGTTTTGCCTTCAGTTCTATGCTTTTCTGCCTCTTTGAACCATTCCACTATCTCCTCTGGTCCAAAGACCACAGGAGTAAGAATGGAATGATTTAACTTAATTTTAAGACTGTAAATTTCCTCTACTCTGAAAACGACTTTTGTTCTCGGAATGGGATCAGTAACGCCTGCTTGCGGACTTCAGCCATTTTATGCCATGAGTAGCTTAGGCTTGTTCTCCTGCTGGATTAACACGCCTCCAATCCATCCTGTTTCCCAACCTCAAGAGTTAGTGTCCTTGCTCTCCTCCTCAGCTCATACTATCCGTTCTCCAAGCTGTTGCTAGCGTGCATTTCAGCAACGCCATCTCTCATGTCAAGCGCCTTCGTAATTCTGTCTATAGTAGACAGGACTAACTAACTTCCATGAGAAGGAACCCTGGGGCAAGTCCTAAGGGAAGACATGGTGCCTACCCACAACCCACCAGCCTATACCATCTCACTTCTTCCCCTTGCACTGCCTTTTTCAGCCATATAGCATCGCTCCCTCAGACCTCTGTGACGTCCACACCTCCAGGTCTGCGTGTGTGCTCTGTGCTCTTCCCCAGCAATGCCTACTTGTCCAAGGGGACTCAGTTTAGAAATATACTTTTCCTGGGCACCTGGGTGGCATGGTCGGTTAGGCGTCTGATTTCAGCTCAGGTCATGATCTCATGGTTCACAAGTTTGAGCCC
Source organism: Crocuta crocuta (assembly GCF_008692635.1). Lineage (NCBI taxonomy): Eukaryota > Metazoa > Chordata > Mammalia > Carnivora > Hyaenidae > Crocuta > Crocuta crocuta. The sequence goes on along the minus strand of NW_027551562.1, from coordinate 3,483,232 downwards.
CGTGTTGAGCTCTGTGCTGACAGCTCATAGCCTGGAGCCTCCTTCAGATTCTGTGTCCCCCTCTCTCTTCCCCTCCCCAGCTAATGCTCTCTGTCTCTGTCTTCCTCTCCCAAAAATAAATTAAAAAAAATTTTTTTTAATTAAAAAAAAAGAAATATATTTTCCCAAGAAACCTACCTTGCCCATTTGGTTCAGGACTTGTCTCCAAACACTCTGTTATTCAGGTGACCAGGTTCTTTCCCACTGTTAGGTTATACATCCCCCATGCTGGCCCGAGCTCACTGGGACATGCCCTTTCATCTGGGCATCCTCGGAGCCTAACGCAGCAACTGGCAACAGTGGGCACTGAAGCCATGGTTCAGGAAAGAGTGCAAAATTTTGCATACTTTGCAAAATGACGCACGCAACATAGAAATACAGTAGAAGATTGAATAGCCCCGAGTCTAAAATTGGAAGCACACAGAGAACCACTCTGGGTGCGTGTTCTCAGATTGTCACTTTTTTGGGGTAATTACACTACTTATTGAACAGCTAAATTTGGTAGGATACAAATACAAAATAGCCTGCCTCAGACATAGTCTATCATTTCTCCCTTCCCCCATCCCTGAAAGCCATCTCAGGTAGGACCATAAGCTTTAAGGCCACTTTCAGGAATAATTAGGGTCCCAGGGACAATCACCAGTGCAATCATTAAGGGCTGACTTGGAAACCAGCAGTAAGAAAATGAAACTAGTGAGTTCTTGCACTCTGTAGGCCTTTGAGTTTCTCAGACTGTCTTGATGGTCAGCTGCCTCATGCTCCCCTCTGTTGTCTCCACACAGGTTTCCTGGAGCCCAGCTCTCTTGCTCTCCCGTCCTCTAGCCCGCTGACCCTTCCCCATGAGCCGCTAGGTCACTGGACGGGACCTTCTTCTCTTTTGAATGTGAGAGTCAGGAGCATCCTTTGTGCTCGACTCTGGGGTTCCATCCAAATTCTGAAAAGAGCTTCTTTTGTTATAAATCACACTTCTGTGCTATCAGGGAACAAAACAGACAGGAAATTTGCTTTGACGAGTCGCCCATAATAATAGTGTGTTCTGCTAAGCCACCAACAAAGGTCCATGATGTCACAGGCTCAGTGCCTGCAGTTCCCACCCACGGCTGGGATGGCCCCTCATCAGCAAGAATGGCGGGTGTTTGACATTTATAAGATCTGTTTTGGTAATAATGGAAATGTCGAATTAAATTAAATGTTAAATTGCATTTGTGCACATACATGGGTGTGCAAATACCTACTGAGCTGGAGAAACGTGTCGTGCCACTGGGCTGCATTGCAGTTAAAAAAGCCTCCTCTCTAGAACTACTAGAAATATAGAAACTTCCAGGGACCTGCTCTTCCAGAGAAAGGCCCTTTTGTTGGGTCTGCAAGTGAACCTAGGGCCACAGAGAAGGGCGCCAGGATTCCGCCCGCGCTGGGAAGGTAGGAGGGCTTCACAAAGGGGACAGGAAATCGAATCTCAGGGAAGGTTTCTCCAAGGGGAGACGGAAGAGCGCGCAGGCTCTTGGGAGAACTTGAGTCAAGGAAGAGGAGTGTTCGCACGGCAGGTGGGGTGGGTCCACCTGGCAGTCTTGGATGACGAGAAAGAACTGGGATCAGCGCTGTCTGGGGCCTTGGTCCACTCGACCGGACCCCTGCTCCCCGCCTCTCTTCCCATCTGGTCTTCCCAGCAGCCCCCCTGAGGGTATGAACGGCCCCTTTCTTTTCAGGTGAGGACTATGGTTCGGAGACGTTAATTGGTTTGTGATGACAGCCACGTTCGGATCAGAACCCAGACCCTGAGGCCTGCGGGCAGAGGGGGCACACGGCCTAGATGGCAGGCGGGTCTTCAGGAAAATCTGACTTTCCTTTTTAATTTTTTTTTTTTTTAATTTATTTCTAGGAGAGAAAGAGAGACAGAGTGAGCAGGGGAGGGTCAGAGAGAGAGGGAGTCACAGACTGAAACAGGCTCCAGGCTCTGAGCTGGCAGTCAGTACAGAGCCCGACGCGGGGCTCGAACCCACGAACCGCGAGATCATGACCTAAGGGAAAGTCGGACGCTTAACCGACTAAGCCACCCAGGCGCCCCATGGAAAATCTGACTTTCCACCGGGCACCTTGCCTTCGCCTGTCAGAACAGAAACTGTCCATCGGAGCCGCTGGGGAAACACGCCCGTGTCAGGAGCCCGGGCCCTGCCTCTCAACTCAGAGACACAGAAATCCCTGAGCTTGGGAATGAGGGAGGCAGGTTCGTGAAAAGCTCCTTCCTGATGGCATGTGGGGTTCGAGGCCCTGCTCCAGAGGTTCCGGTCACCAGGAGTCACCGTGAGATGACTTGAGCCCCAAGCCTCTAACCCCATCGAGTTGTACTTACCTGGTCCTGACAGCGGCCTGGCCCTGAGGGACTTCTCTCAGGAAAAAATCCGGCTGGTTATCACACGGCCGGCCGGCCTTCCAGCAAGGTCAAGACCAAGAGAGAAGGACCAGCACTTTGGGAAGGGCCCAGGCCCAGAAGCGCTTTGCTGGGTCCGGCGTCCATTCTGGGGCAGGTCCATCCTGCGCAGGAAGGGCACTGAACTAGAAAAGCCAGGTCCTGCCTTGCGGAGGAGGAGAGATAGACTTGCAAGCAAAACAAACAAACAAACAAATAAACAACAAATGTAGCCTCTTCAAGGACTTGGAGTAGAAGGTTTCCTTAGCCACGCCGAGATTCTAACCTGTTCATGAAAAACAAACAGACTGGGGTTCCTGGGGGGCTCAGACGGTTAAGCGTCCAACTTCGGCTCAGGACACGATCTCACGGTTCGTGGGTTCGACGCCCGTGTCGGGCTCTGTGCTGACTGCCAGCTCGGAGCCTGGAGCCTGTTTCAGATTCTGTGTCTCCCTCTCTCTCTGACCCTCCCCTGCTCACGCTGTCTCTATCTCTCAAAAATAAATAAAACATTTTTAAAAACTAAAAAAAAAGAAAAACAAACACACTTTTCTACTCTCCCTCCTCCGGGAAGATGTCTCACCAACGCAGCGAATAATCTGTCCACAGTCAGTCCTGGTTTTCGTGGTCTCAGGGAGGCGGGATATAATCATAGTAACAATGACAGTGACGGTAAATCTCTACTGGGGTGGTACTCCAAGCCAAAATTCATGGGAATTGCTTTGCGTACACAGTCACAGGGCATCTCAACAACCAGCCACGACCTGGCGACCTTCACCATCATCACTGATTTACGAGAGCTCTGATGGCCAAAGAGGAAGTTGCCCTGCAGGGGGCGCCTGTAGGGGCAGGACCGCAACACAGACTCTGGCTGGAGCCACCATCTTCTTGGGCCACTTCGGGTACCCTCCTCTGCCACTCGGCACAGAGCACGGGGTCTGGGACACACGCTGATGCCCCGAAGTGGCGGCGGCTCCTCACATGCAGAGAAAACAAGTCCCTCTCTGCAGGAGGCTGCGCTCTGTCATGGGCAGGTCATCTTGGGGGTCCAGCTCTCGGGGGGAGGGGAGGCTGCCCTCCAGAAGGTTCTCACCCCAAACACACAGGGTCACTGGAGCAGCAAGGGCCCGGGATTGGCCACGTGCCCATCAGAGCCACCCAACCCTGCAGGGTGAGTCCTTCTCTGGGGACAGTGTCAGACACTTGCCAAAGTCCCCCACTAGGAGCAAGGCCTATTTTTTGTTCTTTTAAAATGAAGAGTGAAAAGAGGTGCCTGGGAGGCTCAGTCAGTTAAGGGTCCTACTCTTGATCTCCGTCCAGGTAGTGATCTCACGGTTTGTGGGATCGAGCCCCGCATCAGCCTCAGCACTGACAACGTGGAGCTTGCCTGGGATGCTCTGTCTCCCTCCCACTCTGCCCACTCGTGCTCTCTCTCCTACTCTCAGAAATAAATAAATAAACTTTAAAGGTTAAATAAAATAGCCGCGCCTGGGAGGCTCAGTTGGTTGAGCATCTGACTTCGGCTCAGGTCCTGATCTCACAGTTCGTGGGTTCGAGCCTCATGTCCAGCTCCGCACTGACAGCTCAGAGCCTGCTTTGAATCCTCTGTCCCCCTTCTCTCTCTGCCCTTTCCCCACTTACAGTCTCCGTCTTTCAGAATTAAATAAACATTAAAAAAGAAATAACTGAAATAAAATAATATAAAATTAAATAAAGAGTGAACACCCAAATTCATAGCAGCTGCATCCTAATCACCGAAAAGTGGAAGCAATTCAAGTGCGCGGACAGCTGCATGGCTGAACAGATAAACAAAATGCAGGGCTCACATACCATGCAGCACAATTCAGCCCCAAGGAGGAAACAAAATCTGATACATTGTACTGCAGTGACATTGAGGACATTAATCAGCTGGAAAAGCCAAAGTCCGCTTCTAAGACGTAGGTGCGTGGAGCAGTCAGATTCAGAAAGCACGTACAACGGTGGCTGGGACGAGCTGGGGGAGGGGATACCGGGAGTTAACGGGGACAGAGTTTCAGTTCTGCAAGATGACAAGTCTCCAGGAGGCGGACAGTGGGGCTGGCCACACAACAGTGTGAAGTCCGTACAGCCGCTGAGCTGTGCCCTTGAGAATGGTGAGGAGGGTGCACTTTACATTGTGTGCCCTTTGCCGTGATTAAAATTGCTTTAAAATGGAGAAAAAAGAAAGACTGAAGGATGAAGAGACTTGGGGGACCCCGAGCCCTCTATCGTCTCACAGAACAGCACCCACTGTCCCCACAGGTCCAGCCCTCAGCTCATGGGAGGTCTTTGGTTTCAACTAAAGCCATGAACACCTCTGCTTTAAAGAGGAAAGACCCTGAAGATTTTGTCTACAACTGGGCACCTGCTTACATGTGGCTTCTGGAGCATGGACCTGGAGAAACCCAATCCCGGCCATTCGCTTTTCCAAGGAGGCAGCGCCTGGTGCCCCTCTCCCTCCCTAGGAGACCAGATAGCCAGCTGGCACAAGATTTCACTGAAAGTCTCAGTCTTCACCCAACTTTGTATGCTCCCGTGGTTGAAATACTGTGACTTTGTTTCCTTTCTGAGAAAAGATACTCACAGATCTTGAGAAGATCCAGCAATCACAATGAACTGTTTCCAACTTTACTCATGAGAGGAAATAAATCAAGAAATACGTGAAACAGAGCCTCAGACCTCTGTGAGGAAAATCATGGAGAGTTCTAGATGGAGGGGGCCCTGTCATTGTACCACTGGCTGCGGTCCGTCCTCTAGACTGAACAAAGTCAGTCTTGAACTTCTGCCTCCCAGAAGGTCCTCATGCTCTTTTCTCCCACAATCACCAAAAGGCTGTCAGGTGCATGCCCCAGAAAGAGCCAAGTAATGCTTGTCCCTGAACAAAGATGATGATTTGGCTCCTCCAGGTCTAGAGAGTGCAACGGCTAATGAGTTGTTTTGTTGTTGCTATTGTTGTTTTAATGTTTATTCATTTTTGAGAGAAAGAGACAGAGCATGAACAGGGCAGGAGCAGAGAGAGAGGAAGACACAGAATCTGAAGCAGCTCCAGGCTCCGAGCTGTCAGCACAGAGCCCAATGCGGGACTTGAGCCCATGAACTGTGAGATCATGACCTGAGCCAAAGTCAGATGCTTAACTGACTGAGCTACCCAGGTGCCCCTCACGGTGTCTTCACGTGGTGGAGGGAACTGGGGATCTCTAGAGCCCCTTATAAGAGCACTAATCCCATTCATTGAGGTCTCCACCTTCCCAAAGATCTAAACACCTCCCAAGGGACTACCTCCTATTACCATCATACGGGAGGGTAGGATTTCAACATACGAGCCAAAGAAACATCTGGACCATAGCAGCCTTCCTGGTTGTACTTCCCTCCACTGACCTCTGCTGCTCCTCTGCCCATTCAGCCCTACACCAACCACCAACCAGTGACCCAGGGTTTACTCCTCAGAACTCGCCTTTCTGCATTGACCTGCTAGATCACTACCTCGGGGCTCTTGGCTTAAATACCGTCTCTTCCTTGATGACACCCCACATTTTACTGTAGACAAGTCTGACCTCTATCCTGAGCTCAGACAGCTAATGGGCATCTCAAATCGTGCTTGTCACCCTGTTCCTAATCTCCAGCCCCTCTCCAAACATTCTTCTCTCATAATTGCCCCCGTCTCAGTTAGCAGTAATTTGGGGTTGTTGTTGTGGTTTGGACCTCATTCCCAAACCCTGAAGTCACCCTCTGTGTCAAATCCATCAGCAAATGTTGTCTCTACCTGCAGATCTACCTCGAAGCTAACCACTTCCCACCATCTCTCTTGCCTGCCCACTATTGCACTGCATGTCTTAGTAGCTACCAGGCTGATCTCACTGCTTGTCCTGTGTCCCTTAAGTATAGCTGCCCCTGACTATTTTGAAATATAAATCAGATCATGCTACACCTTTAAACCTCCAATAGCTCAGCTCCCTATCAAAGTGAAAGTGAAAGTCCTAACCATCACTGAAAGGAGCATAAATGAACCGCTCCCCACTCCCACATTACCTCTCTGACCTCAGCTTCCCTACTCTCCCCTGCACTCTAGGTCCCCACTATGTCATCCTCAGTGTCAGAGACTGTGTCTATTTTCTTCCCCTGAGCAAACAAGAACCCAGCGTTGACATCTTGCAGACACCCAGTTAATGTTGGCTAACTAAACATCTCCCTCTCCCTCTCTGTCTTTCCCGCCAGACTACTGGGCACAACTCTAGAACACAGTCTTCGCCTCATTCCCTTAGTCAGCCCTATCCCCTACCCAGCACCCAGCACACGGCAGGCCATAAATGCAAGAGGCTATCACGATGGGGTTCTTCCTGCTCGGGTTTAAATGCTGTGCCTGGGAGATACTGGATATCTAACAGGACACTGAAGTGAGTGTAGGAAAAGCCCACACAACGATATGTGGATGCAGAATTTACAAGAGAAATGAAGAAAACCCTGTCCCACTGTTCTCTGAGTTCTTCACTTAGAAGGATTCAAGGGGTCAGAAAGAAGATAAGAAAGAGTTTGATGAAGAACCCTTCTGGGCAGAGCGATGTGAGTCCATGAGAGTTCGGTCCTGATTACCCGGCCGGATGGTACATTTTAGCCCAGCTTCTTCCCCCCAACACACACACGCGCGCGCACACACACACACACACACGCACACACACGCACACTCAACTCAATTAAGGATACAAAAATAAATAAGACCTGAACTCCATACATAAGAAACATATTTTTTTGGAGAAGTCAAGCACATCTGTACAAGATCTTGGGCCGATTGCCAGGATAAATCCATGTGCAAAGTGCCTTGGAGCCCGTGGAAGACAGGGCATGGTCAAAAGGGCACCCTATGTCAGAAACTTTTCTGTGTCATGAAATGTTCTGCAAACCCTGCAGCCAAACATTTCTACTTCAGTTTAATGAGTGTAGAAGCATCGAGTATCTTAGAGAACAAGGAGTCTGCATTCACACTCCCCCAGTCTCCTTAGCGCGCAAAGATGAGATGTCTGATCACGGGCTAATGAAGTTGCTCCTCTCCAAGGTCATTTACGTTCTCACCCGGGGCTTCTAGAGACACGATGCCCGGGAACAAGGGCAATTTAGAATTTTTCCAAAATCAACACCTCACCAGCCTCCAGATGAAATGGCTGGATTCTCTTGCCTAGCGCTCCTTTGGCCTCCATTTGCAAACCTCCTGATATTGCTCGTTCAGCTCCGCGCAGTTCTGATGGTTGCTGGAAGGTCATAGGGAAGGTTGATCTGTGAGGTGGCCCCAGGCAGTCAGAGGCTCCTCACTCCTTCCCCATACTTGGAATGTGCACTCTGCCCACCCCTCCAGGTTCCCATAGTAGGAGCTGTTCCAAGGACGCAGTCTTCAGAGAGTAAGGTGATGTTGACACCATCTTGATGGTACATGTGACTGACCCTGTTAAGGCCTCTCTATAAACTTTTAGGATTCTGGCAGGCGGTGCAGAGACCTCTTTATCTTGCAGTGCCCAAGACAAGCCTTGTATGTAAGTTTCCTTGCTTATTAAACCTGCTACCGACTGAGCTGGAGTGGCTTGCCTCTTTCTTAGTTTCTCCCCATCCTGTCTATTTGGGGCCAATAGACTAAACTGGCATGGGGGAACGTTCTCCCTGAGACTACACTAAAAGGTGTGTCTCCCTGTGGCTTTTAGTCCTTCATCCTGGCTTTCTCAGGTAGCCTCACAGAGCAAATCTGCTCTTTATCCACGTGAAAGCCCCCCAAGAAGCTTGACAATTACCAATTCAGTCCTTCTCCCCATCCCCAGCTGCCTGTTCCCTGGGTTAAACTGTCCCTGCTCTTCAACTGCTATTTTAAGCCATGGTCTTGAATCTCCATGTCAGCCTGTCCCCTCCTGTGGACACATGTCAGTCAGCTGGTCTAATGAAGCAAGCTTTCAACCGACAGTTGGAACAATGTAGTGAAGAAGGTTTAAGGAGGAGGAGGAGGAGGAAGGTGCAAAGATTCGGAGACAAAACCTGCTTCTGTGTGTTCCAGAATCAGCAAGGGGCACAGGTTACTGCCAAATCACAAACCTGGGGGAATGTGGTTAGAAATGAGGTGGGGGAGGTAGTCAGAGGTAGGACTTATCAGTAGGTAAGGACCTGGGATGAAACTCCAAGTAATAAGAGTAACATTAGTAGATTTACTTTTTAAAGACACTGCAATGGCCACAGGGTGAGATGGATTATAGAAGAGGTGAGTGATGACACAGGAGACCACTGAGAAAGTGGCCACCATGTCTAAGAGCTATGACTCTTTGTATGCCCTGGTGTGTAGATGTAGGGCAGGGTGCCTGCAGAAAGCTCAGTGGGAGATGAAATCACAAAGATGAGGAAATCTAAACACCCAGGGCTGACATTATCTCTTTAAGTTTACATGCATCAGGAACTGTTCTAAGTGTTTTATAACCTTTACCTCATTTACTTCATCCAGGAGATAAGGTTGTTATAAAGATTAAGTTCCCATTTTACAACTAAGACAACTGAGGGACAGAGAACTAACGACAAACTCCAGGGGGGAAACTGAGGTACTGCTGGAAGGAGATTTTTTGCTTCCCAACTGCCAACCCCACATACTTGTGAAGTCCCCCATCTCTGTGCACAAGCCTTGAGAATGTATATTTCCATTTGAGGTCAAGGGCACTACCAGACGGTGTCAATGTCATCCACATGTGGGTCCAGTGGCCCCAGAACTAACCCCCTTACATCAGACTTGAATGGGAGGGAGCAAACTTGGCATAGTTACTTTGTGAAGGATGTCTACCTGGTCAACAGGGAGCCACTGACAGTTCTGAGGTCCCCTCTGGCCATTGGCATGACACTAATAATGGAGATGAAAAGATGTGTGTCCTTGATCTTTGAGGCTAGGCAGAGACAGAGCTCATCATCAGGTTCTAAACTAGCAGACAAACTCCTTGGAGAACTTGTGAGGCTCATTAGTATTAGGGATGGGTTTGGAGGACAAGCTTATCTGCACATGTTCTTGGAACATTCCCACTGGACACATCCTTGTTTCTGAGTGTTAATTAGAGTTTCTATACCACAGCTTGGAATTTAGTGGGAAATAAGTTGACATAGGTTAATTCAGTGGACAAAACAGACCATCCTTCCTTGAAGTTTCATTTGCTTCCAGGCTTAGCAGCTAGGCAAGGTCCGGGGGCAGCACCTGGAGATCCCAGGGTACATTCTCCAGGTTGGCTAATATCTCCACAGCCTCTTTCCAATTAGCAATGTTAAAGTCTCTCTCTGGACTCCCAGATCATTTAGGTTAATTGAAGGGCAGAATGGGGAAGCAAAGCCCAAAGCATCAGTCCTGGAATTCTTGTGCTGGCTTTGAGCAGCTCTGAGACCTCAGGGAAGTTACACAACCTCTCTGAGCCTCAGGGTCTCCATGTACCAAAATGGGAACGAGAAGAGCAAGTTGTCACATGGAGCTGGCTGGCATGCGAATCAAAGGACTGAGCATTATCCAAGGACCTGGCATGGAGTTGTCCTTAAGAAAGCCCCATCTCAGCATGCATAGCTCCCCAGTGTGGTTCCATTGCTTTTCTTCAGGCACACCTGAAAATCTGCCCCCTCCTGATTTTAAGCTATAGCTGAAAGCACAGGTGATTCTCCAGTACTCCGAGGAGCTCTGTTCTGCAGAAGAACAAGGTCTTCCATCTCTTTGCCAGGGTAGCTGCCCCAGGAAGGAAATTTCAGACACCCAAGGGGAGAGCCAGTGGGATGCAAGGGCTGATTGTACTTTGCCCTTTGACTTGGTCCAGCAAAGGCACAAGTGGTGAAAAACACCCTCCTATAACCTGTTCCAGGATCTCTTACAGACAGACCATCATGTATGAGGATTCTGCAGCTACCCTTGCACATATTAGGATTCTCCTTCCATACCTCTGAGAGCCTTTCCATTTCAAAACATCTGACGTCCAGCCATTTTTGCTCCTAATAGCACCTTTGTTACTGCCTCACTTCACTGGAGGCCTTCCTGGAGGCAGCAGGAGCCCACTTTTTTGGTCAGTGCAGGAAGCAGAGTGCCTGGGAGCAGCTTTGACTTGACAAATGCAGGAATATCAACACCCCAGCTCCCTAGGCCTCTGGAGAGGACTACTTTGAAGTGATGACCTGCCCTGGTGCCAAAACTCCCCAGAAGGCTGACCAAAAGTCACCCTCTGTGAGTGTCGCAGACTGTGAGTCTGGAGTTCCCTCCTGTCCAGCAAGAGAGCAGATGCAGAATTGAATACGAGAGAGGCTAATGTCCTGGAAGAGACAAGAGCCCTGAACAGGGGTTTCACCTCTGTATTTATTGAGCTCTCGAGATCTTACACATGTGGTGAAGGTGAGGAAAACAAGAGCTTACACTTGTGAACGTGAAGAAAACAATCAGACAGTAATCATTAACTTGTGTGTGTAAGAAGCAAAGGGTCTGGGGGGCAAGTGGAGTTTGTGATCAAAGTACATTGGTGCCAGATGGAAAGTAGTGTCCTGCAGCTGATATAACAAGTTACTCTGGATCCATTACAATATCTCGCTAGCTAACCCCCCGTGGCGGTAGCTCTCCACTTAAGCTTTTTTCTAACCATTTATGCAAGTAGAAACTGTTTCCTCACATGTGGGGTTTTGCCTGACACCATAGCCCTGCTTGACCTCTTGCCCTCACCAAACCTACTTCCTCACAATGATTTTATGCACACACTTCCTAATACACCACTTCCATGAATTATGCCAGGGTCTACTTCTAGAGAACCCAGCTTAAGTTGGAATCAAACTCAAACCACCAGTATTTGGCATCTAGTCGGTACAAGGCACTGAGTTAGCATTTCCTTCCTTCCTCCCTCCCTCCCTCCCTCCTTCCCTCTCTTTCTTTCTTGCTTTCTTTCTTTCTTTCTTTCTTTCTTTCTTTCTTTCTCTCTCTCTCTCTCTCTTTCTTTCTTTTGCAGATATATTATCTCAGCGTGGCTCAGTCAGTTAAGCATCTGACTCTTGATTTTGGCTCAGGTCATGATCTCACAGTTGTGAGATTAAGCACCATGTCAGGCTCTGTGCTGACAGTGTGAAGTCTGCTTAGGATTCTCTCTCTCCCTCTCTCTTCCCCCTCCTCTGTGCTCGCTCTCTCTCTTGATCTCTCTCTCTCTCTCTTTTTCAAAATAAGTAAGCTTAAAAAAAGATGGGGTGCCTGGGTGGCTCAGTCGGTTGGGCATCTGACTTTGGCTCAGATCATGATCTCACGGTTCGTGGGTTTGAGCGCTGCATCAGGATCTGTGCTGATGGCTAGCTCAGAGCTTGAAGCCTGTTTCAGATTCTGTGTCTCCCTCTCTCTCTGACTCTTGCTTGCTCACGATGTCTCTTTCTCAGAAATAGATAAAACATTTAAAAAACTTTTTAAAAAGATACATTATCCATTATCTCAGGGCAAATGGGTGGTTCAGTCAGTTAAGCATCTGACTCTTGACCTCAGTCAAGCCTTGACGTCAGGGTTGTGAGCTCAAGCCCTTCATTGGGCTCCAGGCTGGGTATAAAGCCTACTTTAAAAATAACAAACAAATCAGGGAGCCTGGGTGGCTCAGTTGGTTAAGCATCCAAATTTGGCTTAGGTCATGATCTCAGAGTTCGTGAGTTCGAGCCTCACTTCAGGCTCTGTGCTGACAGCTCGGAGACTGGAGCCTGCTTTGGATTCTGTGTCTCCCTCTCTCTCTGTCACTCTCCCACACATGCACGCACGCATGCATATGCTCTCTCTCTCTTTCTCAAAAATAAATAAAACATTAAAAAATTTTAAAATAAATAAATAAAATACATTAGCTCATTTTATTGTCACAATGAGCTTTTTGGAAGTACTAGAGGTAAAGGAAGCTGGAACGCTGAGATCTAAGCCCCTGACCAGAAATCACACAGCTGGCAAACAGTGAGCTTCTAGCCTGAGAGTCCCATATGCTTGTGTCTTCCCTCTGTGCAGGGCGTGGGTGGGAAGGCTGAGCAGGTCACTGGGTCTTCTGCAACCACACAGCAAACCCCTACCTGTTCTGAGGATTGGAGTTTCTGTAGAATAGTTTATTTTTTTAAAAAAGGTTCTGTTTAGGGGTGCCTGGGTGGCTCAGCCGGTGAAGCATTTGACTTCAGCTCTCATGGTCCATGGGTTCAAGCCCCGTGTTAGGCTCTGTGCTGGCAGCTCAATCTGCTTCGGATTCTGTGTCCACCCCCCCCGCTCCTCCCCTGCTCACACTCTGTATCTCACTCTCTCAAAAATAATAAATAAACACTTAAAAAAGTTTTTTAAATAAATAAAAAGAGCAAGTTAAAAACCACTGTGTGGGAAGTGCTTCATGGGATAGCTGTGAGGATGAAGTGAAAGAAGGAAGGTGGGGCGCTTGGCCCAGAGCTTGGCACACAGCACCCAGCTGATAAATGTCAGCAGACTGCATTCAGTATTTATACCACGCGCTCACCATTTGTATGTGCGCATTGTAAATACACCATCTATAATTTAACAAAACAAATAATTTATGTGTTTTCAATAGCTGGAAATACTCTACATCTAGTTAGTAGAAATAAATGGTAGAAACATGCATATATGCATTATTTCTATGTACATATTTAGAGGACATGGATACAAATGATTGGAGTCTTAACTGTGTGCAGGTGTGGCTTCTGGGATGTGTTGCCTCAAGAAAGGTGTGAATTAGCTTGATTAAGTGGGGCCCCCATTCCTGCCCCAACTCTGCCCTTACTCTTGCCCTCAGCGTCTGCTGCCTGTTTCGTCAGGACACTGAAGAAATTTGTCTAACCATCACCAACTTATTCCAGCTTTTTCTGCTGTGCATCAGCAGAGAGGACCTGTGAGCGACCATCGCTGCCTCCACCTAAGCCAGGGAAGCCCCGTCCCTTCCACCCATCGCCTGGCAGATACTGGGGAAACCCTGCTAAATGCAAGGTTCTGTGACAGGCACTGGGACAGACACGATGCAAAACCTGTAACAGTCAGATCCACACAACCCAGGTCCCCACAGGGAGCGAGAATGACACTAATAAACCACTTGCGTAAATACGTGTGCATGACCAACTGTAATGGCTCAATAAATGCTATGAAAACCTGTATCAGGAGAGGAGCCTAGGTGGCTCACTCAGTTGAGCGCCCAACTCTTGATCACAGCTCAGGTCATGATCTCAGCATTCATGAGTTCGAGCCCTGTGCCAGGCTCTGTGCTAACAGTGTGTAGACTGCTTCCGATTCTCTGTCCCTCTCTCTGTCTGCTCCTCCCCTGCTGTCTCTCAAAAATAAATAAATACACATTTTTAAAAAACTGTATCAGGAGTCAGATATCAGATACCTGTAACACTTGTCTAAATTTGGAATCCCACACTTACTATGAGAAACCATTTCTTTTGACTGCCTGGCCTGTCGGCTGGGTTCTTTGGCAACCCCATCTCGCTAGACACTCATGAGCCTTAATGTCCCCACCAGCTAACAAGAGCTGGGGTGCTAAGACGATTAGTCAGGCCCCTGACCATAGGAACTCGAGTCTAATGGGAAGATCAATGGTGTTTAAGCATGCATTTGCAGTTGGGTGAGTCGGGTGCTCTGTGCTCCCACTAACTTTGGTGCTTTCCTCCACCACAGCCCTGTCTGCACTGTGCCGTGACCAACTATTTGCATATTGCTCTTGGAGAGGGACCAATTACTTTTGAGTCCATCTCTATCTCAGTGCCAAATTCTTTTCAGTAAATATTTGTCAGGGAAATTTGGAACCTTGTGGAGATGGGTGGAGGTTCAATGGGGATTGGGGGTGAGAGAGACAGATGACTATTAGCAAAGGTTCTGGGAAAACATACGTCAAGTATGTTCAGTGGGTCTGGAGAGATCAGAAAGAATCCTAGAGAACAGGATATTTGAGCTGGCTCTTGCAAGATGAGTAAGAGTTTGTTGACCAGAGAAGAGGGAAAATGGCGGCCAAAGTCCAAAAGAGCACTGGGTGTAAGGGCAGAGGTCTAGATAAGCAAGGGGCATCCCGGAGAGGGATGCAGGGAATGTGGCTAGAAATAAAGCGAGGTTGGAGGCAGCCCACAGCCAGCTACCCAAGGTGCTGGTAAGTCAAGAATAAGAGCTGGGACTCCAGCCTGTAAGAGCAGTGGCCAAGAAGGATTTGCAGCGGGAAATTGATGGCTGCTAGGTAACCGATTAGGAGTGGCAGGGTCCAGGACTTAATGTGGGTGAGTCAGGCCACCATCCCTGGGGCTGAGGACAGAGGAGGTCAATGCTCACCAAGTTTACCATTGAACAGGTCACAGGTACTCCCAGAGACAGACTGGACCGGATAGCTCCTCTTGCTACAAATTTAGCTAATTCGGGATCATTCGTTATCTCCCCCTGCGGCTGACAAGAGCTCTAATTTTTAGATGAGTCCATTGTGATAGAGAGAAATCCCACAGGGCATGATGACCTCGGTGCTTAGAGGGATAAGTACCGGGAGGGGTCTTAGAGGTCACCTGCCCATGCAGGGTCCCACTGACCAGGGTCAAAGAGCCTCAGGACTTTTCCAAGAAAGCCCGAAGTGGGTGGCAGAGCCCAGAGGGGGACCCCATCTTCCGATCGCAGCGCAAGGGGATCCTAGAGCCTTTTCCCCATCCCCCGTGCCAGCAGTCTGTGCTGGGAGGCTTAGAAACAGTGCTTTAGATTTTTCTAGGCACAGGGCAAGTGGGGGTGGAGGCCTGAGGCCGCTCCCTGCCTGGGAGCGTGGGGACTGATGATGGGGCCTCTTTCCCCAGAGGAATAATTCAGCAAGGAGTCTAGGATGCCCTCACCCCGAGGTCTGCTAGAGGCATGACTTAATTTCATGTTCTGCTCGAAGCTGTTGACATTCCCGCGCCTCTAGCTGGGCTTGGCGGGGATCTGAGATGCCTGATCCTGAAGATGGGAACAGAGTTCTGCGCACGGAATCCTGGGGAAACGCAGGGACACAGGGGGCTTCCAGGCCAGGAGTTGACTGTCACTTTTTGTCCAAACCAGACCCCCTCCCCCATCCCTCCGACTGCTCCCTGATCTGTGACTTAGGGGTTTGAAGCACCCTCCCCCTCGAATCAGGAATCGATGCCATTCTCGCTCCGGCCTCCTCACCCCTATCATCCCCCACTCAGGAGCACTTTGACCACGAGGACAAATATGAAGAAAATTATTTCCCACCCCCGGTTTTCCCTTCATTCCATAAAATCAAATTCAGCCCGCGAAGCGGTTGTTAGAAACATAAACTCTTTGAGTCTCTGTGTTTGAAATGAAAGGTATTTTCTAATCAAAAGGAATTTCTAATTTGCTGCAGGGCTCAGTTTGCTGAAATTCATCTGTTTGAAATGCCACTTCCCTGGGTGACATAGGCTGCTGTCTGGTAGAGAATAAAGCAATCCGTCGGCTTGTTCTTGGGTCAGCTGTTTAAGAAGTCACACACACACACACACACACACACACACACACACACACACACACCCAGAAAGACATCTGTGCTAAGGGGCGCCTGGGTGGCTCAATCGGTTAAGTGTCCAACTTTGGCTCAGGTCACGATCTCACAGTTTGTGAGTTGGAGCCCCACATAAGGCTCTGTGCTGACTGCTCGGAGCCTGGAGCCTGTTTCAAATTCTGTGTCTCCCTCTCTCTCTGACCCTCCCCTGCTCAAGCTCTCTCTCTCAAAAATAAATAAACATTAAAAAAGAATTAAAAAGAAAAAGACAGCAATATGGAGAAGCCTGCAGAGGCCCAAGGTGCTGGGGTCAGATGTGTCTGAAAACAGATGAAGCCCTAAATGAAACTCACCAGGGAAAAGCCACATGCTGTTTTTACTCACCCAAGTGTTTCTTCAACACGTCCTGATTTATGTTTGTTTTCATGTGTAATGTGTAAGAAGGACTCCGATACGGTGCCCTCAAAGAATGCCCAAGGTGGTGGGGGGCGGGGTAGGCAGATAACACATCACATCACAGTACGAGAGCCTTCGTGGAGAAGGACAGAAAGTGCAGGGCAAGAGAGGAGAAAGCGAACCTGGGCTCCCAGGGGCAGCAGGAGAGCTTCCGGGGGTGGGGGAGGGGCGGGGGAAGCATTTGAATTGAAATTAGTCAGGACTCTTTCTAATCCATATTCATACTGGCTATTTAAAAAAAAAAGAGAGAGAGAGAAAGAGAGATTTCAGGTCTGGATGAACCCAGAGGAGTTAACAGAAAGAAAAGCCAGTTCAAAGGCCCTGAGGCAGGATTCTCACCACCTCTTGGCTTGGCTTTGTCTTGAGCTCCTCCTCCTCCGGCATAAGGCCTGAAGTCACAGAATATGGCTTCTCCCAGCGAGGAGGCCCCTTGTTAGCAGTTCAGCAACTCCGCAGATGAGAAGAGCTTCCTCGTTGCAGTTCCTGGGCTGACTGACTCTCCCTGGGCTGATCCCCGCCCTCAGTGGGATACAGAGTATGCAGAACAGGGGATGGGGCACACCAGCCCCCTCCAAACTACATTCTCTCCAGAACATCCTTAAGGAACCTCGGAAGTCAGGGGACGGAAGGGGGAGAACTTCACGCCCTCGGTAAGCTTGCAAACGGGGAAAACACACAGGGCAGGTGCNCTTGCCACATTTACAGGGTTGTCTGGGAAGGTCCCCAGAGGAGGAGACGACACTGTGCAGAGGCTGAGGTCATCAAGGACTGAGCCCAGTGAATGCCTGGGGTCGGGGGGAAGAATGTCTCCAAAGCCCTGAGTCTGGAACCAGCTGACGGCTGTGAGGGGCAGCAGATGGCCCCTTGCCCCTGTGATGGTGGCAGAAGGAGGAGGTGGAATGGGAGACAACGCAGCCCCACGGACACCGCAGCACGGACTTGGACCTGTATGCCCAGGGCAGCGGCAGCCCAGGGGCCAGCCTGGGGGCCACGTGGTGCGCCAGGGGAAAGTCACGTGCTCTGATCAGAGTCCTGAGGGTGGGTCCCAGGGAGCGAGGACAGGAGAGGCTCTGCTCAGTGTCCAGGATGCGCACGAGCAGACGTGTGACAGAGGCTGTCCTTGACGGAAGGGGTGGCCTGGAAAGCGATCAGACATTCAAGGGGCCATGTGTCCAAGGTCCCTGTAGCTGTATAGGTAGAATATTCAGAGGCAGAGACTGTGTCTGGGTCAGAGCCACCACGAGGAAGCACAGGATGGGTGGCCGAGAGTGGCCCAGGCTGTGCTCCAGGCTCAAAACCGGAGGCTGTGGACGTTCAAGAGTGTGTCTGTGGAGGCGGAAGCCTCGAGAAATCAGCCACTCCTTCTCATCTTTTCTCCCAGGAAACGTGCACATCTCACAATGCCCGCTCATGATTTGACTTCCAGTTTTGCTGAAGGGCCCTGTGCCAATGCAGAAATCTAGAGAGAGGGGGAGAAAAATATTTCCTGGAAACAATTTAGATTCTATTTCTTCTTAAAAGGATGGCAAGCTGAAATATTAAAAGTGCTAGATGAAGAATATTGCAAACGGATAAACTTTTCCCCCCTTCTTTTTTTTGTTTTGGTCAAGGTCAGAGGACCCAGGGTCTTGGGAAATCAGTCCCCCCAACAGATGCCTACACAACTCAGCAAACACCCAGGAACCCCACCCATGTGCCCAACGGATGCTTTCCTCATGTGCCAGGATGGTCTTCGAAGCCAGAAGACATGGACACAATGCTTGGGATAGAACAGCCATGCCCATGGCCACAACCATGAACTCTGACCTTTCCTTCTAAGGTTGTGATGTTCAGAGTTGAAGCACTTTTTCATGCATGAATCCTTTCTTTTATAGGAACCCTGTGCAGCAGGAATTGAGCCAGATCTGAGCGACTCTGGTGTGTTAGGTGAATAGGACTCGATTCCTGTCTGAAAATTCTGGACTTCTCCCCTCTCCCCCCATATTGTACCTCCCCCTTCTGCCAGGTGTCTTGGCATCTGCTGAGCTGTGTTTGCACAGATTTAAATCTCAGAATTACCTCCGAAGCGAGGGCTACTACTACCCCTCTCTTTCGGTTAGGACCCTGAGACTTAGACCAAACGCACGGCTTCAAGGTCACTGCCAGGACTTGACTCCAAGCAGCCTGGCTTGGAAAGCCGTGTTTTCAACCACACAGCTCTGTGCCTGGTGTCTGAGGTTAAGAGCCGAGTGTGAATATGGCTTCCGGTAGAGGCGTTGTTTGTAATCCTCACCACAATCCCCGAAAGCTTTTGTCAGGTGCGGAAGTGGGATGTGGAGTCGATAAGCCGAAGCTGGCATCAGAGCTCTCTCACTTACGAGGGGCCAGAAGTGGGATCCGAACCCAGCCCAGCCCCCTCCGTCCCCTGAACTTTGTGCTCCACAGGACCTGGCAGCTAGTAATGGCTCATTGTAATACATCCTGAGTCGTCTTGCCTTTGTCTTCTCTTGCCTTCCTAGAGAACCCAACTGGCACATCCCTGATGGTTCACATACAGGCAGGGGGAGTCTTTGGCCCTGATTTGCATTGTTTCTGTCCCTGGCAGGTGCTGGAAGAAATGAGATCATCCATATGTCGGTGTCTGCCCAGGTGCAACCAATCTGACCACAATTCAACTAAATGGACACAGTGTCGCTCATGGCAATGACTACACAAGGGCGGTGTTGGAAAAGGATTGACGGGTTGGGGTGAAATCCACACAGCTTGAATGACCCGTCAGTTCTGTTGGGAAGGCGCATCCACTGTAGTGGAAAAGGACACCAGCCGCGGAGCCAGAGCACCTGCCTTCCCATCCCGGCCATGCCGCGTGTTGGCTCAGCTCTGACACTGTTCTCTGAGTCGGCTNCTGCCATTTCCTTGCTGTGACTGCCATCCATAGAGGCCGGTGCGGCTCCCGGCACCACCCCCATCTGGATGGAGGTAGTGAGGCCTCAGTGAGGACGAACCTGAGAAATCGCCCAGCACTCCATCCGCTCACAGTAGGAGCTCAAGAAACACTAGTTAAACTGACTGAATCTGAATCCAACCACTGACACGTGTCAACTAATGAGGGAACATTGATTAACGTGGCGATTATCACTGTGTCAATAAGATAGGGAGTTAAATGTATCTTTTTTCGTTGTTGTTGACTGGCCTTGATTTGACTGTAAAGCCAGACTCTGCACTGACCTCAACAGCCTCTTGGTCAGGCCAGTGGTGAATGTTCTTGGCTTTTATTTACTCCTCTGAAATTCCACAGGGAAACTCAACTGCATAAATCCAAGAATCCACCTAAGGATTTTCCACCACCCACTTGGCTACTTTGGGGTCCTATTGACCCCTGAGGTCTGGAAGAAGAAACCTGGTGCTAGGGACGATACTCAAAGGCGCCCCATGACCTAAGACTCAGACCTCACTCTTCCACTGAGTAGCTGTTTGGCTTTGAAAAAATCACTTCCTTTTCCCTCTCAGTTTTTCCCGGTGAGAAGAGACGGGGTAGAAATCTGATCACCACAATAATTGGTTAGAAGAAGAAATATTTTCTGAGCTTGAAGGAGCCCACCATGGCCTTAAACATGCTGTGTCCACCATCTTGTCTAATCTTCATGACCTTCCTGCTGACTGGGAGCAGCCTCCCAACTCCACAGATAAAGAAACAGGAGGAGAGATTAAATAGTGAGCCCATCGTCATAAGGGAGGCAGTGACGGAGGTGACTCTGGGATAGTCCCCCAGGGCCCAATGTCTGAACACGCGGACACTCTCTTCTTGGTTCTTTCGTTAAGATGGTCTCTAAAGGTCAACTCTGATTAGGAGCCGATGAGTTCAGAGTTCTAAACAAGCTCTGAATCACATTCTCTGCAACACTGAATGCCATTTATTCTGCCTTCCAACAGGCAACAAATGTGAAGCCAACCTTTCGGGATTTAGTTTCAGTGCTTCCCTCCAAGTCAAGAGGGATTTGGAGGCCCAGAGGTGACCAGGAGGAGCCTGGAGTACTGCCTTCTCTGTCCTCCATAGAATGGCCCCAGGTTCCGTGCAGTCATGCAGTCAGAGACCCCAGGGTCTGCCCCACACCTCCCCCATTCTGCCCAAAGGAAATGAATCCCCCACTCTTGCCCACTTCCGTGGGTGCATTCCCACTGCCCCTGGGAGGACCCAGCTCCCCCTCCTTGAGCTCAGGCTTTTCCTGATGTTCCCCCAACACTGTCCTGGCCCTGGTTTGCCCCTGTAAGCACATTCTCCACTATCTCCCTCATGTTCATTCCAAAGTAGACGGCAGACATTACCATGCTTTTGCCAAAGCCCTCTGATGTCTCCCAAGAGATAAAGAGTAAAGAGCCAGATGTCAGCTGAGCTTCCAAGACCCACCATGATCCGGCCACCCCTCCACCTCCAGCCTAATCTCCCCACAGCCCCCGCACGAGGCAATGCTGAGCTGCCTGTGTCCACCCCTGCTCTTCCTCTTCTCAGAATACTCTGTCCACACTTGGCACTTGCTCACCCTTCACCTGCCAGCTCCTCCTTGATGGTTAAGGTGAAACCCCACAGGGAGCCTAACCCAAGACCCGAACCCTGTGGTGAGGACTGCAGGCAGGGTCCATGCCCCCTGGCAATACCTCCCTACTCACCTGTCTCTACCATGACCATCGACAGTGACTTTGAATTCCATGCTGTTTTTCTAAATGTCCTCAGGCCTTGCCACCAGGGCTCAGGGCTGGTGCTCCAGCGTCTGCATCTTTAACAGGCAAGCCCTGTTTTCTTTGGAAAACCTGGTTCTAATCTAGCTCTGACTCCCCAAGTTCACACCGGGACTGGCTCAGGCTGGGTTCTCAGTGGCGGGTCATGAGCAGGACAAGACCAAACTATTAAACCAGAGTCTCTTTAGAGTTTCTAAAACCTTCTACTACTGCTTGACCAGTTCTTTATCATTAAAAATGCTGTGTATGTTCTTCAGGCCGTTTTCCTTCCAGAACCCAGTTCCAGCTAAAAGAGCAATGGGTTTGTTGGGAGATTTTCTGCTGTTTGTTTCTGGTCCATCTTGTTATTCTTGTTTCAGGTGATTTTAACCCTCCCCTCACAGAATCCAGAGGCTGGATAGAAGGATGGAAGCCACAGAGTCCCTTTGGTCCATTTCAAAGGGTGACTCTTTTTATAGGTTGATGATTTGAGAAAGAAGAATGTTGCTCTGTGCCCGCGGGGATGCCTGTGACTGATTAATTTTTGACAAGCCCCAAACTGTAGGGTTGAGTGAAAATGCCTCTCTAATAAAAATGTTGGTGCAAAGAGGAAGAAAGAAATTGCATTTATCAAAGACCCACTTTAATGAATGAATAAGTGAGTAAAACAATGAATATAGAACCCAATGTTTATGGAATCTCTAAGACCTCATCTCTCTCACGTGTACTAACTGAAGGATTGTTCGCTGAATCTCTGTATACAATTGTGGTGTCAAGGGTGTTAACGTGTCCGCCCAAAGCCAATGCCTGCTATGGACTTGAGGTGTCCAAATGTACCAACAGTCAAGTTACTCTTATTCTGCGTAGTCTCCTTTGGTGGGGGGTCATTCAGGTCATTCTGTAAAGTACGTTCATACACATGCTTGCACTGTGATGAGCTGTCAGTTCTACCAAGATCGGGAGCCTCTTGGTAGAGGATTTGGAAGTTCCATTGTAACGGCCCTATACTCTTGTTAACATACTCACCCCATCTCCTTCGAGCCTCTGGAAACTTCCATTTGCCCTTAAAGTTCTGTTCAAGTGCTACCTTCTCTGGAAAGACACCCACCCTCCCTTGCTAAATGTGGCCCTCCCTCTTCTGGAACCAGATGCAACTTTGACCCTGGTGTAGCCTGTTCCAAGTTCTGTGGTGACTTAGCTGTCACTCATTCTCCCGCCCTCCTCTACTATGACCATCACCAGAGCTCATGGCTCAGTTAACATTGAGGAGACGAAGAATGAATGAATAACGAATAAGTAAGTGGACAGGGACCTAGCTTCTAGTAGTAGCTAACTTCTACCTCTGTGATTTCTTGACTAAAGTCGGTCTCACCCTCACGCTCACCAGATGTCAAGTCCATGAGGGCCTACTGCATGCCTGCAACTGCACCAGGTACAAGGGAACCAGTGGAAGTGGGAAAAGCAAGACCCAGGCCTCACAGAGTCTCTGCCTTGCTTGTACAATCAGAGCCCTCCTCACACGGAATGGTCGGTACACATATTGGTGTTTGTTTCTCCAAATCTCTGTGAAGGCCAGAACTATGTCTTGCATATCTTCATCCCCCCACACCCAGCTCAGTGCCTGCTGAATATCAGGTACTCAGTACATGTTTGGTGGATAGATGTGACCCATCACAAGCCAGGGGCCTCTGCTCGCCTCTATTTCTGGGTCATACCCAGGAGCTCAGACTAAACTGCAATCACGTTTCCTCGTATTCCTGGAATCCCAGGCAGCACCCCGAACAAGGAAAACTCTTCTTCAAGATGTACACTCTTGCCCTCCAGGCTGGGGCATTGATCGGGGCCTTCCTGTGACCCATATGAGTATTTTTATGCATCTGCATGTGTGCCTGTGTGCACACGCACACACACACACCATTTGAAAACACTTTCCACTTGATGGCACAAGACAAACATGATTTCGTGCCAAGAAAACAAAACAGAAATGTATCCTCTCCTTTTGTCAACCCACGGAAGTCACTTCATCTTTCTGAGCCACCATCTGCTGGTTTTCAAATCAGAATGAGAACAAATAGAAAACCACATTCCAGTTACTCACTTGCCTTCACTGAGAGTTTTGCGCAGAAAAGGGAGGCCCAGAGCCAAGATCATAAAGGCAGGCGGGGGAATTCAGGATGAATAGGTAGTAAGGTGCCCCGGACATGAGAGGGAAGAGCGAAGTGTCCCACCTGTTTTGGCTGGGGTCCAGGAGTCAGACAAATCTCAGCCTGTCTTCTACTGGCTGTGTGTCCTTAGGCAAGTCACTACAGCATTCTGGGCCTCGTTTTCATCATCTGCAAAATGGAAGTAATAATGCTTTACTGGCCTTGGGATCTATGACTGTTAGGGGCCTCCTTCTTGCCATGGCTTACATCCTTACCCCTCTGGTTTCGTCTGTGGTGGCCTGTGAACAGCTCATTAAGGGTGTCAACAAGGAGCCCAAAGCATGGTGTAACACCCTCTAGAGTGGCTAAAATGTTAAAGATGAAGTTATTCATTGTCAAGAGGGATGCACCAGTTGGATCTCTTGGTCTGGCAACATGTACAAAAGCTGAATACACGCCTATCCCTTAATGAGGCAATTCCACTCCAGGATATGTTTACCCAGACATGTGCTAGAATTCTCGTAGAAACCCTGTTCATCACTGGGAATCAGCCAGATCCAACCATGGTAGAATGAGTAGGGAAATTAATGGCGGCACCTTCCTCCCATGCAATATGACCCAACACTGAGAACACAGCCTCCATGAGTACACCCAATAGCATGGAGGAATCTCACAAACATCACACTGAAAAGGAAGCCAGAGACAAGGGCATGCATGAGCATGCATGATTCCGTCTATATAAAGTCCAGGAACAGGAAAGACTAATCTATGGGGATGGCATTGCAAGTGGGGGTTGGCACATGGTTGGGACATGGCTGGAGGGGAGTTAGTGGAAGTGATACGGCAGGAAAGCTCTTGGAAGAGCTGACCACGATCTGCTTCTTTACCTGTTTGCAGATTCTGTGGGTATGTGAGCGTTCATTCAATATGTGAGAGTTCATTCAGTCATATATATACATATGCTGAATGCATTTTCTGTCTGTGGATACCTTATTATTTAAAGAAAGAGGGAAGAGAGGAAAGAGATGGAGATAAAGGTGAGAAGGTGGGAGGAAGGGAGGGAAAAGGGATGAATGGAAGGAGGAAAGGAGGAAGGAAGGAGGAAAGAGGGAGGAAGGAGAGAAAGAAAGAAGGAAGGAATAAATGAAAAGAAGAAAGAAAAGAAGGAAGGAAGGAGAAACAGGAGGAAAGGAGGGAGGGAGAGACAGAGGGAAGAAAGAAAAAAGGAAGGAAGGGAAGGAAAAACATCTCTTTCAAAGGAACACCAGTACGACTTACAGCTGACCTTTCAACAAAAAGGATGCAAGCCAGAAGACAATGGAACGACATCCTCGAATTCCAGAAGGCATTGACAACTAGAATTCCCAATGGGCCATAGAATTCCCAATGGGCTTTTGAAAAATGGAAATGGCATGTTTCAGACAAGCCAGAACAGAAGGAAATACCAAAGAATGATTGTTCTTTGGACTAGAGGCAAACGGTCCCAGGGAGAAGCATGGGGACCCTGGTGGGGACAAACAGAACTGAGTAAGGGCCACCCGAAGCAATCATCGCCATGTTTGCTGGATTTTAAAAGATATGTCAAATCAAAAAGCAGCACACGCGCGCGCGCGCGCACACACACACACACACGGGACAGAAACAGGACAGAAAGCTAAACGATGAAGCTGTCCATCCCCCCTCCCCCCTCGCCTGCAGGAAAGCCACATGGGTCCCTCGGAATGGCCACGACAAGCAACAGACGTCTCCATCAAGGGTCAGGCAACCGCAAGAGGCACCAGCTAATCGTCTGCACTAGGCTTGCTGGACGGCTTCCGTCTTGCTCATCTCGACCATTCATAACTCAGGGAGGCCACAAGTGAGGACACTGGGGGTCAGATGGAGGCGTCACCCGAGATTGCACCTGCACCAGCCTGACTCCAAACACTGCTTCTCACCCCTTTTTAATTTCATTTCATTTCATTTCAGTTCATCTTATTTTTAAAAATATTTTATTAAAAAATTTTTAATGCTTATTTATTTCTGAGAGAGAGAGAAAACAGAGCACAAATGGGGAAGAGGCACAGAGAGGGGGAGACACAGAATCTGAAGCAGCTCCAGGCTCTGAGCTGTCAGCACAGAGCTGGACGGGGGACTCGAACCCACAAACCTTGAAATCATGACCTGAGCCGAAGTCGGACGCTCAGCCGAGGGAGCCGCCCGGGCGCCCCTGCAGCAGGTGAGTCATGCAGAGGACGGGCGTCCACGCCGTCGGGATCCCCTGCAGCTCACAGNTGTCCCACCAATTGGCCGCGTGTCGCCCCGCGTCCTCCTCACGCGCTCAGCCCCTCCCCCCCCCACGGGGCAGGAGCATCCGTGCTTGACGCACACACACCTCTCAACATGAGGAGGAGAAACCGTGTCCTGGGAAGGTGTCTGTGAAAGTCCGCGCACGCGGAGCCCGTGGTTCTCAGAGCTCGCGCACGGCACACTCGCGCGCGCAGGGCAAGCGGATNGATTTGAACGGACAGAGAAGTTTGGCTTCTCAGAGTCACTGACTAAACAATACGCGAAAGTGTGCCTTCCCGATCCAGCATCCGTCAGTGTAGACAGAGGCAGAGCGGGGCTGGAATGGGGCGGGGAGGCTGGCCAGCCCATTGCCGGGGTGGCGCAGAGCCCCACAGGCTGGCGCTCATTTCTTCCCCGTTTTCTGTCCCGGTCTGGTAAAAATGGCGTGTTTCCGCGGGGTGTGTTTGGAGACGCACGAGGCTGACTTCCGGCGGCGCTGCCGGGCCACGTGCTCCCCCCCCACTTCCGCGTGCCCCCTCCCCCTCTGCTCACGTGCGTGCCCCCCTCCCCCTCTGCTCACGTGCGTGCCCCCTCCCGCTCTGCTCACGTGCGTGCCCCCCTCCNAGTCCATTCTAGAACCATCTCCCACCTCCTGCCCCTCCCCCACCCCAGCACAGTCCTGGGATTCAGGCCACTCTGGGTCTTCCCAGAGGTTAGGTGGGGAGGCGCTGCGCCCTTCCGAGCCAGGCGGTCCCCGGCGCCACCTGGACGCCACCCGGGGTCACGG
>NW_027551562.1:3436320-3456843 GCF_008692635.1 Crocuta crocuta | reverse complement strand
GGCGGCGTCCCCTTGTTCACGTTTGGTGACAGCAGCAGCGGACACCCGCCCTCGCTGTCAGCCCCCCGAGGCCAGGCCGCGGCGCTCCCGAGGGGCCCGAAGCCGAGCCGCACCAGCCCTTCGCGTGCTGAGGTGCGCGGCCCCCGCGGGCACGGGGGAGGTGAGCCAGGCGGGAAGGCGGAGGGGCAAGGCTCTCGGGCATGAGCGCCGCTGAGGGCAGGGCTGCTGCCCCCGGAGAGGCCTCAGCCTGCTTCTGGAAGCCAGCCCTCAGCCCCCACGTCCCCCTAAACCAGGAGGGGACAGAGCGCCTACAAGCTGGGACGTGCCACCCCGTGGCCCCTCTTTCTCCTCAAAAACAAACCGTAACACCCTTGTCCCAGCTCGTGCTCCCCGCGAAGCCAGCTCGGAGGGAAAGATTGGGGCGCAGGTCATGCACCAGGCGGTGGCCCCCTTCCTCCCCAGGGGCAGGAAGGAAGCAGGATGGGGCCGAGCCCTCCCCTCTGGGAGCTCTGTGCTGGGAGGTCCCGCAGGGTAGAGTGAGTCAGGGTGGGGGGAGCCTGGCTTTGGTCGTTGGGGGCAGGCGGCCCGCAGGTGGGAATGTGACCTTGGGCGAGGCAGATCCCTTCGACCAAGGGCAATTCCGGGGGAGGAATTCAGCCGTGAGCTGCGGGATGAGTCTCCCCCAGAAAGGGCCTGGGGACCTGACCGCAGAGAATCCCCTCTGCTGCTCTCAGGTGGGCAGAGCACGGAGGTGGCCCCATCAACTCCGGTGGAGAGGATCTGGTCATTTTCTCATCTGACAACCTGTTAGGTGGCCTCACGGAAGGGGGGCTGTTTCTCGAATAGTGAAACGACTCTACAGTTTCCCCTTGGGGGAAAAATCTGAGGCGTTCCAAGAGAAGCTGGGGAAGATTGAAACTCTCATTCTTCAATAATGCGTCTCTTATGGGTGTTCACAGCATTACAGTAACTGAAGGGCCAAGCCAGGTCTCCCACTGAACAGATAGGAAAACTGAGGTCCAGGGAGAAAACTAGCAAATCTGGGACAAAGGTACAAGCCTCTAGACTGTGAATGTCTTTTCACGTCAGCTCACTGTCTTCCTCTCCTGCCAACTTTCTCTTAAAGTGAACACCCCATTGGGGAGCAAATCAAACAGTGCAGCAAGTCTTTTGAAAGTCCTGTGATGTGATCTAGGGACTGAGCTTTCTGGTCCAGTAGGAACAGATCACACACATCCCAGTCTGTCACCCGTCAGCTCTGTGGCCTTGGGGATGCCAGCCACCTCCTGCATGCCTTCCCCTCTGAAAAATGGACATGGCAGTACATACCTCATAGAATTGTTGCCAGAATTTGGTTAAGATACCGCGTGGATAAAGTGCTTAGCCTAGAAACTGGCTTACTACTAGAAGCACGGTGGATGCTGGTGTGATTATCATGTGGTTGGGGCCAGACCAGGCGCTGAGGTTCCGGGAGGGGTTAAATATGGGTGTGGTCCTCTCTTTCCGGGGATTTATGGTAAAGAGCTAAGATGTCAAGTTGGGGAGAACTCAAAGAACCAGTGTCAGGGAGGGGGTGCCGAGATGACTCTGTGTGAGGTAGTGAGCAGGACAGAGTTTACAAGAGAGGAAAATGAGGAAAAGCACAGATAGGGTTGAAATGAAATGTGCATGTGACAGCTTTTTATTTTCTTACTTAAAAGGAAACCTCGTGTTATCTGATATTAGATGCATTTGCAAGTAGTTCACTTTCGAGGTGGCTGTCCTTTCCGTTGTACAGAATAGAGAGAGAATACGGGCTCAGAGAAGCGAAGGGACTTACCCAGAGCCACGGAGTTAGACACCCTCAGGGGGTTTTGTGGGGGTTTTTGGTGTGTGTGTGAGGTTTTGTTTTTGGTTTCGGTTTATTTTTATTTTTTAGTGAAAAGGAACACTTATTGGTATCATTTAGTTTTTCTGATATGTTTTTCCCCATTGAGGTGAAATTCACATACTGTACAAGTAACAGTTTTATTTAAAATGTACAATTCAGTGACGTTTACTGCATTCAAAACCTTGTGCGATCACCACCTGTGTCTGGTTCCAAAACATCTTTCCCACACAAACTAAACCCCCTGACCCATTAAACGGTTACTCCCTATTTCTCCCTCCCCTCATTCCTGGCAACCACCCATCTGGGGTCTATAGCTATGCCTTTACCTGCTCTAGAGAGTTCATATAAATGGAAGCTAAATGGAGAGTTCATTTAGCTTACCGTTTTCGAGATTTACCCACGTGGTAGCAGGTATCAGAACCTCTCTGTGGCTGTGTGTGCCTGCCAAGATTCGTTCATCCGCACATCTGTTGACAGATGTCTAGTTGTGTCCACCTTTCGGTCGTTGTGAATAATGCTGTTATAGACACTGCTGGGTGGCTCAGTCAATTAAGCATCTGACTCTTGATTTTGGCTCAAGTCATGATCTCACAGTTCATGGGATCGAGCCCTATGTCTGGCTCCTCTTTAACAGTGCAGAGCCTTCTTGGAATTCTCTCTCTCTCTCTCTCTCTCTCTCTTGCTCTACACTTCCCCTGTTTGTTCTCTCTCAAAAAAAAAAAGTTAAAAAATGATGCTGCTATAAATATTCATGTACAAGCATTGGTTTGAACACCTGCTTTTGAGCCTATACCTAGGAGCAGAGTTGCTGGGTCACATACGAATCCCATGTGTACCTTTTTAAGGATCTCACACCTATTTCCCACAATGGCCGAACATCTTTCATTCCTACCAGCAATGTCCGAGGGTCTGGTTTCTCCACATGCATGCGAGCACGTGCTACTTTCTTTTATTATTATTTTTAAAATTTTTAGCATCATCCTAATGGGTGTAAAGCGGTATTTCATTATGATTTTTTAATTGCATTTTCCAAACACTCGATGACACTGAGCATGTGTTCATGTGCTCTTTCGCCACCTGCATACCTTTTTTAAAGAAACAGAGATTCATATCTTTGTCCACTTTCTAATAGTGTCGTCTGTCTTTTTGTGTGTGTGTTACGTTGTAAAAATTCTCTATTTTGGATACTAGACCCTCTTCGAATATATGGTTTGCAAATATTTGCCCCATTCTGTGGGCTCTCTTTTCACTTTGTCGATAATGTCCTTTCACACACAGAAGTCTTGCATTTGGAAGAAGGGCAGGTTCAATGCTTCCTAGTGTTGTTGTGATGTCCTCTAGCAGGGCATCGAGGGCCCTCCCGCCACACACCGGCAGCTTTCTGAGGGGCAGTGAGGGGGGCTTGCGCTTGTAAAATGAACTGTCAGGAGGCAGGAGGAAGCCACCAGTGAGCGAGGCCTGTGAAGGAAGTTCAAGGTCAGGAGTGGATGTCCTGTGGCAGCTTCCTTCCTCTCTGCCCAGCTAGCATTCAGCTGGAATGGCTATGTGGGGTTTAGTTGTCGCTGCCTCAGGGCCTGTGCAGCAGGAGGGGCTTGGAAAGACCCCACCCCGACAAGAGGGGACCTTCAAACAGAGCAAGGGACTAGGGCAGCCAAGTGGGGAGTTGGTGAGAGCAAAGGAAGAAGAGGAGAGACGCACATCCAAGCTGGAGACAGGGTGAGCACAGGTGTTGGAAAAGAAACTGTTTCACCAGGGAAACCTGGGCAGCTCAGTCGGTTAAGTGTCCGACTCGATCTCGACGCGGGGCTCCAACTCAGGAAGACTCTTGATCTAGGCTTAGGTCATGGTTTCACGGTCAGTGAGTTCGAGCCCTGAATTGTCTCCACACTGTCAGTGGTGTGAGAAATAAGCCCACTGACCCAATCAAAGGAGGGACACAGAGACTCGGAGCCAAGTGAAGTGAGGCTTTAATCAACACTCTTGCAAAGGGAGCCGGTGTGTGATGGACAGACTGTCTGGGGCGGTTACAGCAGACAATTTATCTCCTCGCATGCAAGTCCCTCCCCCGATTTCTCATTGGCTGGTACTACAGGGGTCACAGCCTCCTCTGGAAGTCGCCTATGTCCATATAAGGCAAAAAAATAGTCTGATTGGAATGAATGTCCATTTCTTGCGGTGACGCAGGGACTTCAGTTCTTTGGCACATGCTCATTGCAAAGCCGGCAAAAAGAAGCCTGAGAAACAGGAAGGGAAAGAGGAACCAAGAAGTGAAGTGTCTAAGGGTTTGGGACTCCATTATGTTGGGGAGAGGGTTTGTGCATGTTTCCAATAGGTTGTAAACCTATTGCTAACTAGACAGCACAGCTGTTACTCGGTGTTTCTGAAAATGAGTCACATTACTTCTCACAGTGGGGAGCCTGCTTGGGATTCTCTCCCTCCACTGCTTGAGTGCTCTCCCTCTCAAAATAAATAAGTAAACTTGAAAGGAAGGAAGGAAGGAAGGAAGGAAGGAAGGAAGGAAAAAGAAAGAAAGAAGGAAGGAAGAAAAAGAAAGAAAGAGACTGAAAGGAAGGAAGGAAGGAAAGAAGGAAGGAAGGGAGAGAGGAAGGAAGGGAGGAAGAAAGAAAGAAAAAAAAGGAAGGAAGAAAATGAAAGAAAGCAAGAAAACAAGAAAGCAAGAAAGAAAGAAGGAAGGAAGGAAAGAAAGGAGAGGAGGGAAGGGGAGGGGAAGGGAAGGAAAGCAAAGCAAAGCAAAGCAAAGCATAGGAAAGGAAAGGGAAGGAAAACCACTTTCCAAACTTTCAAGGGTGGAGCTCACACTCCGCCGCGGGCACTGTGTGCTGGGTGTGCCCTGAGGGTGCTTGGAGTGAGAGCTGGCCTGTGAGAGTCATTTCAGGCTCAGATACACGTATACATGTGTCTTTACACACGTCTCATTTACTCTTTCCAGCCTTTCTGTGCAATATTTATTTTTTCTCCTTCATATGTGAGGAAACGGAGGCTCTCGGAGCCAAGATCATTTGCCAAAGACCCCATTATGGACAAGGAACAGACTAAATTTGGCCTCTCGCGTCCTGCACCCTAGCCTGGGGCCCTTTCTGTTGTGACTCAGCGACGACAGACGAACGAATCCACCAAGTGATCCTACGTGAAACCCAGAGGTCACTGTAAGTCAAGGCCAGCTATGCCCGTAGGACGTGGGGCAGAGAGCCTCACGGCTTGGAGCGAGGTCCGGAGCCCCGCAGCATCCGCACGCCCCGAGAGCTGGTCCGAAATGCGGTGTCTCAGAGACCCTTTCCCAGACCTGCTGGGTGAGAAGCCGCATTTTTAACCAGACCCTTGGGTGGTCTGTCTGTCCGTAACAGTTTGGGAAACATCTGCCTAGGGGTATCGTGTCAGGTTTCCAAGAAGAATTTTTACTATTAGAAATGAGGATAAATAGCTACAATGGTCAGGATTAGGCTCGCTTCCTGGTCCAACCACAGATGGGTCCAAATTTTCAAAATATCGCGTGATCGGAAAAGCCTCTAACAGTTTTATCAGCCAACGGCTGACCTCAGAACTCTGGCAAAACAGAATGTTCCGCTCCCCCAAAGAGATCGATATCACATTTCTGGTGATGCACTTGTCTCCTTACCATTTCTGACCCACATTAGGTAAAGCTGCCCCTCTTGTTTCTGCCGTCATTGGTCTGTGTGAATTTCTGGCTTACCTTGATCCTGGAGCACACGGACGCTTATGCAACAACTCCGATGCGTCTCCCCCATGTGCCCGGTGGCCCCATGGTGGCCTTGGCCTCTGCCTTCATCTCCCAGATAACAGAGCTGGGTCCCATCCCTGATATTCTAGGCAGCCTGGGATCCAGGCCTGGCTGAGTCCTTACCGCCTCCTAATCTTTGAGTCTTTCCTGGACTTGACGATGGTCCTTTTCAGACATTTCTTTCCCGACTTCACTGGGCTTAGAGAACTCTGGAAGAAAGGAGGCACCTGGCTCGGAATATATGCAGCTGATACTAAACAGAATCTTCCTCCCCTCCCCGTGATGGGGGTGGAGCTAGGGGGAGCTGGCAGCTCAGGACCCAGGATGGGACCCCAGGTGTCAGCGAGGGAAGGTGAAGGTCAGGAGAGAACAGCGCTAAAAACCCAGGGCTCTAGGATTGCTCAGAACCGAGATGGGGTCCTGTTCTGCCTCTTATTTGCTGGGTGACATTGGGTAAATTACTTACCCACTCTGAGCTTCCCTGACCTCATCTGTAAAATGGGGATGATCCCAACTTCTGGGAGTTAAATTAAATGTAAATAGAATACTGGATGGATGCCAGTAAAAGGGAGCTGTATTTTGACTCCAGATAAATCATTGAGAGACAGAGCCTGCCAATGTCATGGATCTTCCAATGTTGAAAACACGAACAATCACACACACAATCATGTGTTCCTGTGTAAAACTCAAGAAAGGTTAACTGAAAAATTAAACAGTGAGGGCACTTGGGTGGCTCAGTGGTTGAGTGTCCAAGTTTGGCTCAGGTCATGATCTCACGGTTCAGGAGTTCAGGTCCCACACTGGGCTCTGTGCTGACAGCGCAGAGGCCCGCTTCAGATCCTCTGTCCCCTTTCTCTCTGCCCCTTCTCTGCTTGTGCTCTCTCTCAAAAAAAAAAAAAAATTAAAAAAGGGGGAGGGCTTCTAGGGTGGCTCAGTCGGCTAAGTGTCCGACTCCCACTCAGGTCATGATCTCACGGTTCGTGGGTTCGAGCCCTGCGTCGGGCTCTGTGCAGACAGCTCAGAGCCTGGAGCCTGCTTCGGATTCTGTGTGTGTCTCTCTCTCTGCTCGTCCCCTGCTCTTACTCTGTCTCTCTCTCCCTCAAAAATAAATAAACATTAAAAACAATTTTTTAAAAGAACTTGAGAGAAGTTTACTGACGTGGACCAGAGAACAGGCCCGGAATGGCCTATGCATCCAGCGGCCTCCCTGGTAGTCGGATGGTCTCGTGTACTCTTCCAGTCGATAAACCTGGTGAGAGCCCCCACCCCCACCCCTGTTCTCTTACACAGACGAGCAAATGAGGGGTTGGAAAGCTTAAAGAATCAGACCAGGATCACAAAGCCGACGAGAGGCTATTCCTGGGCTAAGCACCACTCCTCTAAACCAATCTCTTTATTGTGAACCTTCTGAACTGATCTGACAAGAGTCAAAACCAAGAAAGGAAAATCCTCAAATGCCAAGGATCCACTCAACAGCCTGAAGGGGGTGGGGAGATCCCTGCCTGAGGCCCGGGCAGGGACGCTGAAGTCAGCTAAGTCGGGAGTGTAAAAGGTCTGGGTCAATGTAAGAGAGACCTGTTAGGCTGCTGGAACATACAGTTCTACGGGTTGTGCACTGCACAAAAACGATGAGCAGAGGCTGAAATCCAAATCACCCTCTTCTGGCCAAGTGTGCTCTCTGGGGCAAAACTATACCTGTCAAAAACAAGTGGGAATTTCCTTCTCGCAAAGGGGTCACCCATTTCCGTGGGCTGTGGTGTTGTACCCACCCATCAGTCTCTAATTGTGTAAAGACTCCACGTAGGCTGGCCACGTCCTGACTGTGTCTGAGGATTTGGAAGGAGCCAGGCCTGCATGGTCTTGAGGAGAGAGGCATCTTTACCTTTAAAGCACAGAGAAAGAGAAAGCAAATACCATTCCTGAGGTTTTACAGATGGGGGTCCCAAGGCTCAAGGAGGGCCGGGTGACGTGCAAGTGGTGTAATGTGGAGTAGAGCTGACCCTCGGGTTAGCAGTCTTTCCTCTGAGGCCCGCAGTCTCTGAGGGGGTCTCTGGAAACACAGAAATTAGGCTGAGGGGTGCCGGGGGGGCGCGGGTACAGGATGGCGTCATGTTTTCATAGCTTCTCAGAAACACAGTTCCCTGTGGGAGGAGTTTCTCAACTTCTTTACAAATGGGCATCATAGTATTGATGACGATACGCAGTACATATGCAGGGGAGGGCGAGGAGGGGGGAATAGCAAAAGCAGCAATAAATTGGGGCAATTTTCTAGAAAACATTTATTTTCCAGCAGAGTGCTACATTTCAAAGGTCTTTTTTCAATCCCTGTAGGTTAGGAGCTGGGGGCAGTGTGTGTGGGGGGAAAGCAGAATAAAGAGATATTTACATGAAGCATGCCGAGTCCCAGAGGTGCCGGCGTGAGGACACTTCCCTACATAGATGCACTGGGTGTACAAGGTTACTGAGCTTTACATTGAAGGTCGTGCACTCTGCAGAAGTCGCGCCCTCTATAAGGACAACGTCCCTTCTGTGTCTTTCCGCCCTCGGCCTTCCATAGGCCTCGGTGGATTTCACCCTCACGCTACTCCTGAGGGATGGTTCATGGGTTTATACAGCAGATTAGGTGCGATCCTCTATAAACCCTTGGTCACTACGGAGGCGGTGCGTTAGCGTCCCGTCTGCCCTCACCTCCACCCCCCCCCCGCCCCCACAGCTCTGCTTAGCCTGCGCATGACGCTAATTGCGGTGGATGTCTTTGCGTGCTGATGACCTGAACAACAGGCCGGCTGCAGAGACTTCAGCGAGGACTCCCATCCGGAGCACCCCCGGGCCCCACTTGTCCTGTGCGGGCAGCCTAGATGCAGGGGGGAGGCTGGGCACGTCCCTCCGGCTGGTGTGAAATGTTCCACTGCAGACCAGGCGAAGCAGTCATGAAACTATTTTAAACCCCAGCTGGAAGGAGGGGCAGTCCCAAGATTTCCATGCTAGTTACTCAAGATTGCTTCCTCTTTAACCTGGAAAATACAGCGTGTGTGCACGTACCTCTGTGTTTACGTCTGTGTAAAATAGAAAGAGAGAAAGAATGTAGAAGGTAAGCACCCCAAATCTCGTTTATCTTGGAGCCTGCCTGCCTCCTTTTTCTGCTGCGTTGTGAGTCTGGGCAAAGGGCAGGGACAATGTGTATTCATTAACAAACAAATGCCTCTTCGGTGGCTAATTTGTGCAGGGGTTTGGAAGAGCTGGCATGACCAGCCCAGAAATTAGGGCAGAGCCCTGCGCTCCTCGTGAGTGTCAGGTCTTTCCTGGCCTTTCCCCATTCTGTGTTTATGGTGGGGAAATTCTGGCTGAATTGAGCTGAGCGCAGAAAAGCTAACAGCTAATCCCTCCGCGCTGTGTTCCCCTGGAGATCCAAATGGACACACACGGGTCTAACCAAGCTGAACCCCAAAGCCCCCAAGTTACTACTGCACCCCTACCATGCACCCGAAAATACAGCAATGCATCGTTCACTTGTTTATGCAACAGGCACTTAGCCGTGAAGACCCTGCACTTGTCCGAAACCCTGAGTGGTGCCCGGGGCAGTTAGGAACAGGTGAACCCAGAAGCTTCCCCCTCACATAACCCAGGGGGGCGGAGAGACACATACTGTGATAAATATAACACCCTGAGCTCACTCCCCAGGCTCTTGCAAAGTGCGGGAGGGACCTATCTGTGGGCGCGCCTGGTTCATGTTGCAAACTGCTCTCGGCTGAAGTTCAGAAGTTCAGAAGGCGGAAGGGAAGAAAATGGGCATTTACGAAACTCCTCTATGTTCCTGGCATTGACGCGTCTCCCACACAATGTCCAGTGTCCCTCGTGAGACCCTTGCACAGGAAGAGTTTCTCCCCCTTAGCCTGCAGATAGGGACACAGAGGCCCAGAGTTGAAGGTAACTCATTCAAGGTCATAGAACTAGAATGTAGCAGATCGGGTTTGCAGTGCAATTTCCCTGCAAGCACCGGCAGAGGGGCTTAGGTGGGAAGGGGTCAGTGGGATTGGAGAGGTCAGCTGGGTAGCGCATTCCACAGAGTTTGCACTTTATCTTCCAGGCAAGACTGCAGCTTGGCAGGTACCCCCGAGGGCCAAATTCGGGTGGGGCTGAGGCTCCGCTAGCAGCGAGTAGAAGTGTACAGCATCACCTCTACAGCCGTAGGCCTGAAGGGAATTCTCACTCCCGCGTCACGCCAGCTGTGTGACATGGGGTGAGTTACTTAACTTCTCTGAGCCTCGTTTTTTCCGTCTGGGAAATAGGGCTCTTCGTCCCAGTCCCCATCTCCCAGGGCTGCTTGGAGGGACCCGGGGGGCTGGACTGGTTACCCTGCATTGAGCTGTGCCCAGAACGGCACGAACACATAATTTATGTTAATAGTGGTACTGGAGATCCAGCGTCCACACAGTTTTAATACATGTTCATTATTTGTATCTTGCGCTTTATCAGCGTGATCAAATGCCTTCAACGCCTCGTTGAGCTGTGTCACCATCAGGTAAAGAAGGGAGCATTTGTCAGCTACTGATGCCATCTTGAGGCAGGGGCATTGCTTATAAATTGAGCATGAAACCGTCCGTGACCACTCAGAAGTCAGGCAGCAGGAGAACTCACTTGCTTGCCCCTCCAGGAGTTTGTGTGTCCTGCTGTGTGGCCCTGATGTCCGCCATTTACAGATGGCTCCCACGACGTCTGCAAGGGGCTTCCTCTCCGTGGCTGGCTCCCAGGTGGTTAAAAGTTCCTTCCGCAACAGTGTTGTCCGAAAAGCACTGCGACGTCGCCGGGAACGCTGTTTCTTTTGGCTCTGCCGTCAGCCCATTGTGTAATCTTGGACGTGTGCCCTGCCTGTTCATTAGCTGATCTGATATTCATAATATCCCATTTAATAAATGGAAAAGCAATAGAAATTAAGAGACCTGCCCCAAATTACAGAGGCAATTAGCCTAAGGATAAAACAGGAATGAGGAAACTATGGGGGACAGGGAAGTCCTGGCTGCATCTGGATGTCAAGGGGATTCAACGCCTGCTGGACGGGGGTGTCAGACGCCTTCGCCTCCGGCACACAGCCCGGCTTCTCCCGGCCTCCCTGTCCACACCCTGGGTCACTTTGCCACCTCGGCTCAGCAGGGCTCAGCCCCTCCCACCAGGACAGGCTTCTCCCGGGGTCTCTGCACACCTCGGCTGCGAGGTGTTGTTCCTGGAGCCTGCAGATGACCAGCATCCTTGGCCCAGGAAGTGCTGGTGAGTGGGTGACCCATGAGGCCAGNCACCAAGTCCCTTCCAACTTCCTTCCCCATTTCTCTCCTCCAGCGTTTCTGGAATTCTCTCTCCTAAAGTAATAGGAGTAAGATTTCCCTCAGCCTTTGCTCAGTGGGATTCTAAGAGAAGGTAATTTCACTCTCATTATTATTAATTAGGATAGTAAAAGGCAGGAGGAAGGGAGGAAGGAGGGGGCAGAGCGTGACAGAGAGAGCGGGAGAGAGGGTGCCCTTGGCAGCGGGTGGGTTCTGAAGAAGGGCCGTGTGCATGCCAGGAGTTGACGCAGGTGCAGTGGTTCCTTGCAGACTTTGCAGCCGGCTGCCCGGGTTTGCGCTGCCCGGGTTTGCGCACCTCTCTCGTTGGTTACAAGCCTCCGAACCTTCGGCTTCCTCATCTGGAAACTGCAGATGGCAATAATTCTGAGGTCATAAGGGTCTGCAAATATTTAAAGTACTGATATTTGTCAATGGGGCGCCTGGATGGCTCCGTGGCTTAAGTGTCTGACTCTTGATTTCGGCTCAGGTCAGGGTCTCGTGGTTTGTGAGATCGACCCCCGAGTTGGGCTCCATGCTGACAGTGTGGAGCCTGCTTGGGATTCTCTCTCTCTCTCTCTCTCTGCTTGCCCCCCACCCCCGCTCTCTATCTCTCTCTCCCTCTCAAAAGAAATAAACTTAAAAAAAAAAAAGAGTACTATTTGTCAAACAGCTTAGAACAGTGTGTGATATGTTGTAAGTAGTATTTTTGTGCTTATTAAACATACAAGTCAATGAATGACTGTCCCTTGACTTTGCCTGCAGGGCTCTGAGGGAGGGAGGGTGTGCCTCTGAATCACAGAGAACATAAAATGAAAGGTTTGAATTAATAAAGGGCTTGGCCAGTCCTGGCCCTCAGATTTCTAAGGAAATCCCGGGCACTGATGTGAATCCACCATCGTTGTGGGTCACAGAAGGTCTTAAGGTCTTCTACAAATTGTCTTCAGATTTATATAAATCGTGCCGTCATGAACCCTCCCAAGAGGCCTGGGAGGCTGCGGTGAGTTCCCTACATTTTACAGATGAGAACGAGAAGGCTCAGAGAGGTTACGTGACTTGTGCGTGGTGAGCTGTCAGTGCGCAAACTTGGGTCTGGTTGACTGGAAACCCCACCACACAGAATAGTCCAGGTCTCGGGAAGAAGTAGGACCGGAGAGAGAGCCGAGCTTTGTGCCTCAAGATGCGACTGCAGGGCTGAGTGTGTTTCTGGAAACTTACAGACTGTTGAGTGGGTGTCTTTCTTCGTGCTCGATGGCTCATGGTTAGAAGGGCGGCAGGTGCCCAGGGGTCTGGGGCAGGTGTGTGAGGGGTGGATTGGACACAGGGTCTAGGTGAGGAAAGGAACACATTCTGGTTAGAGCTCACGTGTTTGTCCCTCTGTCTGCCAGGTCACGTTGAATCTGGCGCGTGGTGGGTGCCCGGTCCTGGTTTGCTCGTGGCTGCTTCTTTGGATAGAGAAATCTTTGATCTGGGTTATAAAAAATTTTTTTCAAAAGATGTCGTCTGTCATGTTACCATAAAACACTTCATACTGTGGGGTGCCCGGGGGGACAGTTGATTAATTGTCTGGCTCTCGATTTCGGTTCAGGTCATAATCTCACAGTTCATGAGTTCGAGCCTTCCCATCAGGCTTTGCAGTGATAAGCGCAGAACCTACTTGGGATTCTCTCTCTGCCCCTCCCCAGTTGCGTGTGTGCGTGTACTCTCTCTCTCTCACTCTCTCTCTCTCACTCTCTCTCTCTCGCTCTCTCTCTCTAAATAAACAAACAAACCACTTCATATTGTATTAAGCTATTGCATAAAATAAACCAGATAAGATTTCTTTTGTCACCTTCATAGAAGAACGGCAATGGAAGAAACCCAGAGCCTTTGCCTTGCTCCTGGGTGTGAAGGGGGTCAGGCTGAGACATCACTCGGGGGTGGGCACAGGGGAGTTAGCCAGGGAGCCATGCACCCACACATCGTCTCCCTGCCTGGGGCCTCCTTTCAACAGAAGTCCGGATATTTCCCTTTGGTCCAAGTTAAGAGCATTTGCTGTGAGTGTATTTTGACATTGCCACGCTGTCCCCAGAGAGTGGCACTGACATGTTTTCTTTTTGTCATGGTATCACAGGACCAGAGTCCTTGCTCCTGGGTATCAGAATCATCTCATTTTGACACCAAACTCTGGCATCTACAGATTCTGAGTAACGTGTTCCTGCTTCTTGGGAAAGCTCGGCCAGTCCCTCGTGGCCATCAGAGCATGACAGCCCGTCTGTTAGCTGGAGATCACTTCATTTAAGGGCATGGGAGGCTTGGAGTGGCGGAAACGCAGATGGGTAAGTGGATGGGTTTATTATTGTCCTTATTTATTTGCATTTTGAGAGAGAGAGCGTGCATGTACAAGCCTGTGTGCGTGCACACGAGTTGGGGAGGGGCAGAGAGAGGGAGCCAGAGAATCTCAAGTAGATCCCCACGGTCAGCGCAGAGCCCAACGTGGGGCTTGATCTCACGAACGTGGAATCATGACCTGAGCCAAAGTCAAGAGCTAGACGCAGCCGCCCAGGCGCCCTTTTACTCCATTTAGCACACGGTTATTTGAGGATCTCCGTAAGCCTGTCGTGTCCCTGGAAAGCCAGCAGGGAGAAAGGAAGCTGCACTAGGGGAACACGGAGGTGACGCTTCACCCGGAGACCTACTTCCAGCCAGGCCCACGGGCGGGAAGGGCACGAGAGAAGGACAGCGTGGTCCGGGAAGACCACGTTCAGTGAATATGCAGGGCCGCCCACTCTGAGCCGCGGGACGGGGCTGCGCGGGCACAGCCCGCCCTCGGGGAGGTCGCACGCGCCCGGTGCGGACGCGGGGTGATGGATGAGGCGCCGTGGGCACCAGAGGAGGGGGTCCCGCAACAGTCTGGGCAAGTGAGGGGCCGTTTCAGGGAAGACGGGGTGTGATCCGAGGCCTGAATCGAGCAGGCAGTGCCCCCTGGACGGGACGGCAAGGAGGGAAGGCGAGGCCCAAAATACGGGGCACGAGAGGGCGTGGAACACGAGTCTCGTACCGAGGACACAGCACAGCACNCCTCCCCTCTCCCTCCCCTCCCCCTCCCCTCCTCCTCCCTCCTCTTCCCCTTCCTCCCCGCCTCCTCCTCCTTGTCTTTCTTCAATTGACCCTTGCTGAATATATTGGAAAACTATGAGTTTCTTCCTGTCTTAACAAGCAGAGTCTCTCGTGAACATCACAGACCCTGATGGATATTTGCTCAGAGTCTGAGGTCATTATTCAGCACGTAACCCTTAGGGCCAGGACTGCAGGGGCGGCCGAAGCAAAAGATGTCAGAGCCCGCACACTTAGGAGCCCTTGACGTCCACGGCCCACAGATGGGATCTTAAGCGGCCGTGGCAGGTGAAGGCCCAAGGGCTCCCTTCCCCCGCACTGGAGGGATCTTTTTTTTCCCACCAGGGTTGTCTCCACCAGAAACTGTTGCTTGCAAGGAACAGAAATAGTCCACGGTTAAAAAGGAAGGAGGACAAAAGGAATTCAATGGAAATATTTGGGTTCATTCTACACAGCTGAATGGGAAGCTCAGCAACTAGCCAATAATAATAATAATAATAATAATAAACGTATACTGTCGGTTTACTATCTGTCGGCCACTATTCAAGAGCTTTGAGTTTTAGTAACGTACTTGATATTTACAACTATACTAAATACTACAGTGGACGCTATTGTGATGCTGATTTCAGAGGTCAGAAACCTGAGATTCAGAGAGGTTCAGTAATAAACCCAAGGTCACACAGCTAGGCAGCATCCGAGCCAGGACCAGAACACACAAAATCTGGTTCCTGAATCAGTGCTTTTTCCCACTACGCTGAGAAACAGGAAGCGAAAGGTAAAGTCCAGTGCTTGACGTGGAAGGGAATAGAGAATGGTCTCTTCAGGGAAGTGACATGTATGATGGGCCTCGGGGGGGGGGACACCTGTCATCTTGTGACTGAGGACAAGGGGGATCCCTTTTCTGGAAGCCTCCCCAATCTACTTGGAGGGGGGAGAGCCATTTCTCAACACAAAGGCCAACAGGAGGTTCCACATAGGATTCAGTGTGAAGCAATAAACAAGGAAACAGAAAAGTTATATTATAAAAAGAAAAAAAATTATTCCCAGAGCCTTTAAAACAAAAGTTTACTTATTTATTTTTAAGAGAGAGACAGCAGGGGAAGGGCAGAGAGAGAATCCCAAGCAGAGTCCGCAAGGCCGGCACAGAGCCCAACCAACGTGGGGCTCGAACCCGGAAGTCGTGAGCTCGTGACCTGAGTCAAAACCAAGAGTCAGATGCTTAACCGACTGAGCCTCCCAGGCGCCCCAGAGCAGAGCCTTTTCATTTTGTATATGAATATGCAAAAATAGGAAAAAGTTGAACTTGGTATTTTGAGTTCACTATCATTACTATTATACTATTATTGTTAAGACACAACTTTCACACAATTGAAAACTGAGGTTTTAAAAACGTTTTAATAGGAAAATCAGTAAAAAACTCATTTTTCCTTAGATCTTTCAATTCAACTTATAAGCCTCTTTTAACACAGACTATATTTAACAATTACTTTCAATGAGTCTCCTGTCCCATGTTTAAAGAACCCTAAGTGACTTCAAACAATGGGCCCAGATAACAATTCGATTCATTAAATCCTTTCAGTTGCTTCAACTGATAAGATAAATGCCTTCCTAAGGATTTAAAACATTCCGTGAAGTAGTAATTCAACTTATAACCAAGTGTGAAGGGTCTCGGTGTCTTCTAAACGATCAAACAGGGCACGCTGTCAAATGTTTAAAAACAGTTTTCCAGTGAGGATTTACAAGCCTAAATTATGTCACTGATCAGTTACATTTTAATGGGCTTTATCAGGCTAATCTGACTCTGATGTATCAGTATTTTTTAAATTATACAACAAACCTCAAATACCAGCCTTATGCTGGTTTCCCCAGACTGGACTTCTGGGATTTACGTTCTCCTCACTCCGCAGAATACATTCTGAGCTTTGCCGGCGTGGAAGTGCTCAGCACTAGGAGAATAAACAAGTCCTTTTACCATCACAAGCGAGTCCCCACCTAAAAGAGGGACAAGGACGATTTTTTTTCTTCACGACAGTTGGCACGGTCAGGCTTTACTCATCACTATGGCAACAAGCAACTCCAAGTCCACACGGTGCACCTGAGATTATTTTCTGCGCTCCCGCCCCTGGATCTAGGCTGAATGATCTAACCTCTTCTAACCTTGCAGCACAGACTGCTAACTGTCCCCAAAGACCGGTTTCCCACAGTGTGTTTTCCCAGGATTAGGAATAGGTTTCCCAGGGTCCTTTGCAGCGAGGCAGCTGGAAGATGTTAAGTGGAAGTCCTGTGGGCAATTTGTAGGATGTTCTTATCTCCTTCTGGATGCCTGGAATAAAGAGTTGGCGTCTGGGGTGGAGCAGCCAACTTGGACCAGGAAATCAAGTTGGGGTAGATGGTGCGCTCCATTGTGAAGCAGCGAGCTGGCTGGAGCCCGGGTCCCTGACCCTTTACAAGTCCACACCAACCTTGTGTGCCAGGACTTGGTGAAGGGAGAAACTAACTTCTACCCGATTAAGCCACTGTGATGTGAGGTTTTCCGCTGTGGAACACAATCCTAACTGCTATAGACACCACCGCCTGATTTGCGTAGGTGAAATTCTGGATCCTTCCCCCCGGACAGGATTCTTCACCAGTCAGCTATTTGGCTGCCTGATGGAATTCCACCTTCCCCCCGTGTCTGGTTATAGGCTACAGTCCTAAGACACCTGAAATGACTTACACGATTTTACCAAATTGATACCCCAAATCGACAGCAGATCTTCTATCCCTTAAAGCTGGGGCCCTAGCTCCCAACCCAACACCACCACGGTAGGTGTAGCCGCCTCCACGATCATTAAATGCAGATCGTTAAATGCGAGAAGCTAGCATTAATTTATATTTTATAAGCCTGTAGTGCAAAATACATAAGTGAACACCAAGATACGTAGTAAATCAATGCACGCGAAAATAACGATAACTTACTGCACGCTTATTATGTGCATGGCTAATAACCATCCTATTCATTCCAGAGGGAGAAGTCTATCGTTATCCTTAGTTTAGACATAAGGAAGCTGTGGCCACATGTTTTCCCCAAGCTCAGATGCACAGTTGCACCCCATAAATTACCAACTGATAGAGGTATTCCCAACTGTACTGTTTTAAGGATCAAGAAAGAGAGAGAAGAGAAAGATGCATGCACGTTTAGTCTCCAGGAAAGACCTGTTCAGCTACAAAAAAATACAAAGAAATGATTTCAGGGTTCTTTGTAATTTCTCCGCAATATTTATGGCTGCCATCTCTATTCTTCTTATACGTGGAAAACTTCTATCCCAAATTTGGATATTGGCTTGTTTTGTTATGAGAAGTAACTTGCTCTCCTTTGGGGGGGGGGGTGCTGGCGTGAGGGCGTGGGGCGGAGGGACACTCCAAACCTCAAGGCCACCACCATGGGCGTGTAGTTTAAGGAGGAGGG
Source organism: Crocuta crocuta (assembly GCF_008692635.1). Taxonomy (NCBI): domain Eukaryota; kingdom Metazoa; phylum Chordata; class Mammalia; order Carnivora; family Hyaenidae; genus Crocuta; species Crocuta crocuta. The sequence goes on along the minus strand of NW_027551562.1, from coordinate 3,439,354 downwards.
AATTACAGGGTTTCTTCCCCCAGTAATGCAGTTGGCCTGGCAGAGCGCTGATATTTGGCAACTGCCACGCTGAGTACTTTTCCATTCTCATCTATAAAACATTTGTAAGAATGTTGACAAGTATAATATGCATAAGAAAGATACTTAAATTAATAACGGCCATCATTTATTGGATGCTTACTAAGTATCTGGCACTGGGCTAATAATTCTTTATATATAATCTGTCTCCTTAAAACAACTCTGGGGGCCGGGTACCATCCGCCCATTCTGCAGACAAAAGCTGGAAGGCTCATGGGTTCGGAGCACCCCCTCCCCCCGCCTCACCTCTGCTCTGCGGTTTCCTCCAGCAGGCAGACACGGTTGCTTTTCAGCTTCCCAGTCTGTTCTTTCACTCAGTTTCCCAGGTTAAGGTGCTGGTTCTTAAATGTCAGAGAACCTTGATATAGACTATTTGTGATCCCTGAAGAGCCAGAAATTTCTTTTCAAGAATGCAAGTGTTAACCTTGGGGTCCTTGACATATTTCACATCCAGTAATTGCGTTCTGCTTGTTTTGACTTTACTCGGAAATAAAATCATCGGGAAAACATCATAGAACAAAAGGTTTCCTGCTGCAAGGACCCTTAAGATGATCAAAGCCCATAGTTTCAATGCCAGGAACAGTCTGTCCAAATAGTAATTCAAGGAGAAGGGCACGCACATCGTAAGCTGTCTCTGTGAGCTCCCTCTCACCCCTTGTTGTGCTTCTTTGGAAATAACTTCCACGAAGGTAACTAACCACGGATCCTGTAACATCCCCAGGATCCACCCATTCCATGAACATTTGCTAAATGGATGAATGGAGGTGGGTACCCAATGTGCGATCCCCTTAGGTTTGACAGAACACAGTTTGAAAACATTGCTCTAAGTCAACCTCCTAAGGGTACAGACAAGAAAGCTGAGGTCAGAAAAGGGAAACTGTCCAAAGCCAAGGGCTTGCAAAGTAGCAGAGCCAGGACCCGGGTCCAGAACATCTTATCAGAAAGACTTTGTCCATGGTGCCTTTGGGATTTATGGTTGAGTGTATGAATGGGGTGCTGTCCCCCGGGCCCTCGTAGCTGTATTTCAGAAGGAAGCTGTTCCAAAAGGCAGATTCCCAGAACCCACTGTCAGGTGGGTGAATTTCGAATCTCTGGAAGTAGGACCCAGGAATCTGAGTTAGAGTAAGGCTCCTGGAGGCATCCTTGTGTGCTGTGAAGGCTGAGAAGTAGACCCTAAGGGTTCCTTGTCTGGATCCAGGAGGTAACTGGAGACTTAGCTATGATCTTCCCCTGCTCGAGGCTAGAATGAAGAGCCGCTGACCTAGCAGGTTACCTAGAGTTATGTTCCTGAGCGAATGATTTATTCCATAACCACTTATTGACAATCGCCATGTCCTCAGGGCTCTGACCTTGTCCCTTTTCATTTTTTACAACATCCCTAGGTGATCTCAGCCACACCAGGTCTCCACCAGCACCCGCTGCCTGTGAATCTAGTCCTGCTACCTGGTCCTGAACATACTATTTTCAGGGATGTTTTGTTATGCAGGATTGGTGACCAGAGTAAGCGGCAAATCAAAGTCCCAGAGAAAACTGAAATGGGACACACAAAAATGGTTCCTTCCACGGTCCATAGTCCAAGGTGCCATATTCTAGAGATGGCCACCATCCACTCAGTGTCAATTATTTTTGCCGTTGGGTTTCAAGTAAAAAAGAAATCTCAAGGTGCCTGGGTGGCTCAGTCAGATGGGTGCCCAACTTCAGGTTAGGTCATGATTTCACGGTTTGGGAGTTCGAGCCCCACGTCCGGCTCTGTGCTGACAGCTCAGAGCCTGGATCTTGCTTCACATTCTGTGTCTCTCTCTCCCTGTACCCCTCTGTGACTTGCACTCTGTCTCTCTCTCAAAAATTAGGGCACCTGGGTGGCTCAGGTGGTTAAGTGTCTGACTTCGGCTCAGGTCACGATTTCATGATTTGTGGGTTCGAGCCCTGCATCGGGCTCTGTGCTGACAGTTCAGAGCCTGGAGCCTGTTTCAGATCCTGTGTCTCCCTCTCTCTCTGCCCCTCCCTTGCTCATGTTCTGTCTCTGTCTCAAAAAGAAATAAACATTTTTTAAAAATTTAAAAAAATAAACATTAAATTTTTTTTAAATAAAATAAAAAATCTCACCATGGAACTGAGAAATAGGGTTGAGCACAGTTGCATTTTCTCCCTCACAAAACAAGGGATCTGAGGGAATGAACGTGTGGCCATGCCTTCAGGGACCAGAGATTTTTCCGTCTTTTAACCCGATTGTGCTGGTGCTGGTTTCACCATGAAAGACGGCTACTGCCTGCCCAGATCTCCCTTCTGCTCCTTCCTCAGGTCTGACCCCTGACCTCTGCTGGATTACCGCAATGAGCATTGCTTCCCGTTCAGACACCCCGTCGCCGGCCTCGTGCGGCTGCCTGAACCCTCTGGCCGGCATGCAAATGTCGCCGCGTCCCCACTGTCCCTGCCCAGTATGTGAAGTCTGAGCTCCGGGCAGCAGTCAGGGCAGAGCCCAGGCTGCTCCGCACAGCTTACCAGGTGGTGCGTGAACCGTGCATCCTGCACCCCTCCCCCAGACTCTCACCTAGTTCCCCCTGAGGTCCCAAGACACCTGTCCCCAGCAGCTGCCCTCTGATGGAGGGAGTCATCAAGGGGATGTGACCACCAGCTGACGCGAGAGCTGGCTCCGGGGAAGTGGAGGACCTTCACTGCCTTGGAAGGTACGTGTGGTCTCTCCCACACCGTTCCCCCGGAGGGATGAGACATTAAGGCCTCTCTCTAAACTTTTAAGACTCTAGAAGGTGGGTTCAGAGATCTATTCATCTTGACGCACTCGAGATCCGACTTCTGAGTACGTTCTCTTGCTCATGCGACTTGCCACTGACCAACGTGGAGACTCGCCTCTCTCCTCCATCTCTCCCTGTCTTCTGTGCACGGGGCCAGTTTCAGATTTCACTCCCAAGGCTCCGGAGCTTGTGAACCGACACCC
>NW_027551562.1:3434102-3436279 GCF_008692635.1 Crocuta crocuta | reverse complement strand
ACCCGCTAAGTGAGCTCACGACCCTCCCCCCACCCCCCATTAGCCCATCACAGCACCGCCCCTGTGTGGTGAAATCACCAGCCATGTCCGTCCCCTGCCAAACTGTGCGCTTCTGGCGGGCAGGGACTGTGCCGTGCCAATTTAGCCCAGTATGTGGTGGGTTAGGGTGGGCCCCAAGTATCTGGTGACTGCTGTCCTTACAGAAGGAGAACAGACAGAGAGACACACACACATACAGCCATGTGAACGGGTAGCAGATATCAAAGGGATCATCTACAAGCCAAGGCCAAAGATTGCCAGGAGCCCCCAGAAGCTGGGAGGAAGGCACAGGGCAGATTCCCTCCCACAGCTCCCAAAGGGAGATGATCCAGACGAAACCTTGATTTCAGACTTCTGGGCTCCTGAGCGGTGAGAAAATCCATGTCTCCTGTTTTGGGGCCACCAGCTCGTGGTCATTTGTTACAGTAGCACTAGGAAGTGAACACATCCAGGAGGGCCGGACCCAATGTCTGCAACATCTAGGAGTCATGGTTCTTTAAGGGTCCTGCAGCCCAGAACATCAAAAACTCTGCGGATACAGCGATCCGTGCTGAGAAGCGGAATTCCCTCAGTCGGAGCCTGGCGTTAGATCTCTGGATCTGTGTATATTGCAGGAGCCCCAGGATGGCAGTTAGCGAAATCTTCACTGGCCCAGCAAGATGGAGGTCTACACTGACTCCAAGGACATAACAACATGCACTTGAACCAGAGTTCCTGGGCTGAATCACGTCTGCGATACAAGCTCATAAAGAGAAATACTGGGACCAGATGAGTGAGAAACCTTCAGTGAGACCGCATCAAGGAGGGCCTTAATTACTAGGCTCAGAAGTTTGGATTGACATTCTCAGACAACGGGATCCATTGAAGATTTAAGGATTTTGAGCTTGGGAATGCCTTGGGGGCAGTGAAGGGGCTTTGGGGGGCGGGCGGAAATGAACCTGGCTGTAGCTGTGTATGGTTATCAAGCGTCTGGCAGCAAGTAATAGAACCATGACCTAAAGCGGCTGAAACAAAATAACTGTTCTGACTAATACAACAGCAAGTCTAGAGTAGGCTTCAAGTACGGTGTGACCAGGGATCTATTTAGCTTCAGTTTGTCTCCCTTCGTGGGTACCTGAGGTCTTCTAGAGAAACTGAGTTAAAAATACTTTCATGTTCATGTCCGGTTGGAAATAAAGGGAAGCTTCCTAGGCCTTAACTCTTAAGGACTCGTTTCCTAGAAACCACAAGTAGATTTCACTCTTTATCTGGTTGATCTGAACAGAGGTTAAATCTACATATTCCTGAGCCAACTTCCAGTAAAGAGATTAGTGTGGTCATGACTGGACAAGATTAACCAGCTGCCTTAGCATGGATGTTGGGTCTAACATATGTGAGTAGTGAGTGTACAGTGTGTGATCCTGAGTAATAGTTCTGCCGATTCAAATGTCCCCAAGATTCTGAGAACTGGAAGGAGGCTTAAGGCTATTCGTCCTGCATTCCCCATAACGCAAGTTCGCCTTCCACATGCTTACTCTTCAGAGAGGCACTTGCTGCCTGGGCGGCCCACTCACCGCTGGGTTGTTGACCCATGACCCAGTGAAGCCCGCCAATCGGATTCCTCTTCTGGAAAAACTAAAATCCAGAAGAGATGAGCAGTGGAAAGGGAAACTGTGAAACTAGAAGGGCTGTTTAGACAGTTGCCACGCGCCGTACAGAGGGGCTGGAGCCGCAGACACCAAGAAACATTTAGGGCAAACCCCAGGACTTAGTAGAAGGAGACCGTGGGCAGGGAAGGAACAGAGAGGGGGGGCAGGAGGAGGGAGGGAGGGAAGAGAGCCAGAGCCGGGAAGCCTGGCTGTCTTTCTCCTTCCAGCTTCTGACAGTATATCCCCCTATTACATCTTTTTACCTAAGGAAAGTTGGGGCCCCCAAACCGAGGCAAGCAGAGCGCTGCGCACAACAAACCACCCGGTCCGTGCCCGGCAGCTCTGAACTCACCGCTGACAAGCAAGGCGGCCCTTTTCTGCCCAATCACCCAGATAGCATGAGGGCCCATTAGGATCCTTCCATTCTGATGTGTGAAGAATGGGGGCGGGGAGAGGATGAAATCAATTTCCTTTGCCATTATTACCCAGAGCTTTGCAGTTGCTCTGAAC
>NW_027551562.1:3431109-3433977 GCF_008692635.1 Crocuta crocuta | reverse complement strand
GGGGGGTGGGGGAAAGCATTAAATCAATGTCAGGGCTCCCTGGAGGCACTCACTGTGCAGACACTCCCAGTAATGACTCTGGCTGCTGTACTGGGCAGGGCACGTAGGCAGACATGCTCAGGATGACAATGAGGAATGCCCTCTCACCAACCCCCCCCCACCCCGACACACAGCCCTGGAGGATGTGGGCTCCCGGAAAGGTCCAGGGGCCTCGAAGTGCTGCGTCCATGGAATATCACAACTCTAGCACAAACCTGAGAAGGGGGGTTGAGGGGGAGGCCCTCTCTTGTTACCTGGTAAGAAATACACTGTAAACAGAACAGAAGCAGGCAAGGAAGAGCCTGGCCAGGTTAACCCATCCAAGACTGGAAAAAGGTGTCTCTGATGTAAATCTTTTTTGTAGATAACATGATGATTTATGCATGCTTCACTATACAGTCACTTAATTAGGCATTTCCATTTCACTGTGGAGTCACCTACGGTAACTGCCAAGAACCCAGGGCTGAAATTAAGAGCCTTCTTTGGTTCTTGGCTGCAAAGTGGAACCAGCAGCTCGGTGTTTGGGGAACATTTACTTGCCCAATCTGGCCTTCTCGCCAGACTCACCTAGGATAAAATGGTGCAGTCTTAATGACGAATTCCTTAATTTTTCTAGTGATGAACTTTCCGACTCTCGCCTCCTCTTTTCCAATCTGCTCCTTTTCTACGCCTCTCTGCTCTGAATAGCTCCCCTTTTCCTCCTTCAAGGCTGAGAAGCCTCCTGGTCCAGCCTTTACCCATGGCCCCCCCCTCCGGGGGGGGCGTCCCCACATTATGGGTAGGAGCCCAGGCCAGAGGGCTCCATCCATGGAAAGCCAACGTTCATTGGGCATTTACTATATGACAAGCATCGTTAAGGATTCAACATGGATGGATTCACTAGATTATTAGAACAACCTTATGGGATACAGTTATCAGGCCCATTTTCACAGAAGAGGAAACTGAGGCACAGGGCTACCTAAGCTTATATTCTGTAACCAGCCTAAGATCACACAGCCAATGGGTGCAAGTCCCACCCAGCTGGCCTGGTCTGAAGCACACTCGGATGAATGACGTGCTAGGGAGCGATTTTCCCTTCCACTGCAAAAGGCTGACCTCTCCAAGGGAAGAAATGGAAGCTTGAAGAAGTTAAGTGCCCCCTAAGCCACGCTGTGCTTCTTTCCTTTTAGCATTGGTTAGAAAAGTTCCAAAAGAGGTAAAGCCCCTGTAAGGGAATAAAAGCTGTACAACCACACGTTTTTAATGCCTCCAAGGCTGCCAGTCGGCCATTGAGCAGGATGTTTCCACTGCTCCCACTTCCCTGTGAAGGAGAAAGGGCAACACCCACCCCCCCGCAACCTTGAGCCCCAAAGGGGGTCCGGTCCCAGAAGCCCCAGCCCCAGGCCGCCCCGGGACCTGCGCCTGCCTGGCGTCTCCGGGCCTGGCGCTCACCCTGCTCTGGACCGCGATGCAGCCTCCGCGGCAGNGGGGAAGGTGTTCCCGAGGCCGCTCCCAGCCTCACCCCGCCTCCCCGCTGCCCCAGCTCCAGCCTCCGCCGGCGGAGCTCCACTATGCCAGACAGTTTCGACACTTTGCAAAGACAAAGACCAGAAGGAGGAGGAAGAGGAGGAAGAGGAGGGGGGAGAGGGGGACCGGGCGATGTGAGCCGGGAAGGGGGCCAGTGTTCGGGACACCACCCCCCCCCGTAGTCTCCTCGGAGCCCCTCATCCCCGAAGCCGCGGAAACTCCAGCGTGTCTCCAGCTGCGGTGAGTGAGCGCGCCGAGCCCAGCGCAGACCCGGGGTGCGCGGGGGGCTGCGTCCGCCCGAGTTGGGGCTCTGGCAGTTTCGAGTGTGTTCTCCAAGTGGAGGGGGGATAGCCGGGAGCCGGGAACAGAAGTGGTGGGGAGGGGTCTAGGAGGGCTTGACAGTGGAAGTGGGACTGTAGACCCGGGGCTCCCGGAGGAAGATACGCGTAGGGAGACCCCGTCCCTCGCCACGGCGTCACCGAGGTCTTCGGAGGAGGAGTCCGAGGCTCCGGGGTCTTTTGCTGCTGGGACCTCAGCGGGGAGCCTGCGCCAGGTCCGAGGCAGCGGTCCCCGGGGTGGCCCCAGTGACATTGCACCGGCGCCAGGCTGGAATCTCCCTGGTCCGGGCCGCCAGAGGGCGAAGCGGCCGGGGGGCCCGCGGGTGGGATGAGTCCCCTCGGGGTGGCCGACCCCGGAGCTCTCGAGTGGGGCGAGGGGCGCAGGGGGCGCGCGGAGGCTGCGGGTGATCCGGGTCGAGCTGCGGCGGGACAGTGTACGGATCGAGCCTCCAGATCCGCTGCGAGCGGGAGGACATCCGGGAGTTGGCCGTCGCCCCCGGGGACGCCACCGGCCCACGTTGCTCCGGAGACGACGGAGAAGTTGGCGCCCGGAACGCGGCAGCTGGACGTGGCGCGGTGGGCAGGGAGGTATGGGGTGGGCGCAGGGGAGCGTGGCGGGGGTGGCGCTGGTGGCAACTCGAAACTCTTGGGTCCGCCCCAGCCCCGTTAGGCGCCGCAGCGGCAGCGACATAATCTGACAAAAGTTAGCAACTTGTCTGCGTCTCGTGGGTGTGTGACCTGCGCGGGGCAGGGGCCGCTGTTGGGGAGAGCGCGCGCGGGGCCCGGGCAGCGGTGACCCCGGGGCAGAGCGCGCGGATTCGGAATCGGGACCGCGGCGCAACTTTGGGCTGCTCCTTTCGCTGAGCGTGAGTGTGTTTGAGCGTAACCTTGCGGGAGGAAGCGCGGCTGAACTTGAGACGGGGGTTGAGGCTGCGCGCGGGCTGGCCTCTCCGTGCGCCCGCGGCCGGGCCTCCGGGGGCCCGCG
>NW_027551562.1:3418523-3430949 GCF_008692635.1 Crocuta crocuta | reverse complement strand
CTCACCGGCTGCGTGCGTCTCGCAGAGGGAGAGGGCTTGGTCCCCGAGGGCAGCGACCTCTGCCGCGGGGCCGTTATCAGGCGTCCGCCTGGCGTTCACGTGCCCACCTCCAGAGACTCCTCGCTCCTTCTGGGGTCCCCTCGCCACGCGGATCTGGGCCGAGATGGTCCCCTAGCGAGACAGCGAGCGCCCGTTGTGTGTGTTTGGCTGGGGGGGGGGAGGGGAGAACGAGATTAGCAGAGAACCAGGTGGTCCAGGAGTGGTCGCCACCCCGCCTGACACACAGTAGGGACTAAGGCTGTTTGAAAAGGCCTCCAAGATGGAAATGCGCTGGCAGGGGCCGGGACTTCCCCTCTCTGCTTCTCCTCCCCGTTTCTACTACCGAATTTACGTTCATTCCCCTAATCGAGGCCTTTTCGGCTTCTAGGCGTGCTTTGAGCACCTACTATGTGCCGGGTAAAAACTGGACTGTTTAGAAGTGGAGGGCGGAGCCGCCTGGTGTCCCTTCCCCGGAGCTGCGTAAGCGCGCCCAGGAGGTTCTCAAAAGGCAAGGCGCACTGCCCCCTGCAGGCTGTTATGGGAACTGCGGCCTCGGTCCGAGGTGGGGAAGGGGCGCAGGCTGTGGCACCTTGCCTGGGCTCCTTGGAGGTACCTTCCTGCACCTCCTCTTCCTTCCCCAAAAGCCATGGCCTGGCCATTTTCTGAAATCCCGTAGCTGGCTGAAAAGATCGACCGGAGTTCACCATTCAAGCACACCCCCACCCTCCCCACAAATCCGGGTTTTTCATCATCTCTCTCTGACATTGGAGTGTGAGACTTGAACTCTCAGAATCTCAGTTTTCAGATCTGTAAAATGGGGTCGTTACTATTACCTTACAAATGTGTTGCACAGAGTGTTACATAAAATTGTGCAAATATGTGTGCACACATGGATGTACACATTCGTGCTATATGCGCATGTTCACATACAGCAACTTCAAGTCTGGGGAAAGGAATCTCCTGTTCCAAAAAATTTATTTTTGCCGAACAAATCAATAAATAACAGAATGAGTAGGGGGGTCTCTTCCTCCGCCTTTGAACAACCCTGCAAGCCTGGTGGTGTACCGTCCCTGAGTTTTGCCAATCTCGCATTTGCTGTCCAGGCTTTACCACTGGGGCCAGGCGAGGGCCTGGGCCAGAGCAGGATCTTCCCCTCACCTCACTCAGCAGGCAGGCCAGGCCAGGGGAGGCCTCTTGAGCACTGGGGCTGACGGAGAAAACAGGAAGTGTTGCCAGAAGAAATGGCAGAGGGTTTTTTTTTAGGGGGTGTGGATTACCCTCCGTGGGCTCTGCCCCCACAGCGGAAGCTGACTTCTGAGTAGCCTGCTTGCTGACCTCAGGCCTGTGCTCCAGCTCCAGGGGCAGGCCAGGCATGCCCCCAGCTGGGCATGTCAGCAACCCCCCGAAGTCAGGGAAGGCCACAGGACTGGCTGTCTGGAGCCTTTGGTCCCCTAGGTGTGGTGGGGTCCAGCAGTGAGGGGGTCCTTGCAGATCCTGGGGCCTCAGGGGTTGGAGGGGCTCTGTCTCCCCTCTGCCCCAAGCAACCCCCAGGGCAGCCTGTCTCCTGCAGACAAGTTCTCAGCAGCACCCCTCCCTCGCCCCCAGGAAGGGGTGTCTTTGAACCTCCTGGTCAGCTCACCTAGCTCGAGTCCCTCGGTCTGTGTGGCAGGCTGCTGACTCAGAGGAGTTATATTTGGACAGGGCTTTGCCTTATGGGATCTAAACCTTAACCCTCTCCCCAGGCTCCTTCCCACACCAGGAAAACCAACCACAGTGAAGTAAAACAAATCCATCAGTTATCTTACCTTGCTTCACAGTAAATCCTATAGCACAAAGGACGAGCACCACCCACCAGTGGAAGAGCTGGCCTGGTCACAGAGAATTCTAGAATCAGGCTCACATGCACTTTGTTCAGTTGTGGAATGCATGTGTAACCTTTACTCCCCGCTCCCCCACCCCCCACCTTGCAGTCCCAAGGATCTGAGAGCTGTCTTCTCGAATTTGGGCACCGGAGCCCAACTTTGGGCCCCAGAGGAAGTCCCAGAGCCTGTGCGAAATTGCTTTGTAATTTGGCACCTATTCGTTCTGCGCTCTGGTCTCAGTTTCACTCTCCGCAAAATGAGAGGCTTGGAGTTCTGCTGACATGGCCTTGGGGCCGGTAAAGCCTTTCTTGGAGAAGACAGTCTGCGCCCTACTTGTTTTTGCTCCCGCTCCATCCTCAGAAGCTTCCAGGCCTTCTTGGCCTCACAAGACAACAGGGCCACCCCGTTCAAGGAGGCCTCCCTTCCCTTCCTCGCAGAGAGTGTTCCGACTCCCAGAGCCCACGCCTGCTTGGTGAAGTCATTCGCCAGCACTTCTCGGCACTGGACATTGAGAAGACGCCCCAGAAGTTTCAGACTCCGGGGGTCTGCAACTGGGCAGAGCCGAGGTGACCTTTTTGGGGAGTCCCAATGATGTGTATAGCAAGCAGGAACCTTGGCGGCTTCACCAGGACCGGGGTTTCCTCTCCAGGAGCTGAAAATATTCATAGAAATCATGTTAACTGTTTCATATTAATTAAAAAATACTGAAGCCCAGAGGGGAAGCCAGGGGACCCCGAGTGACAGAGGTGATCTAGAACAGCGGCTGGTCTCATAATCTCCAAATAAACAGGTGTGCTGTGTTTCTCCTTCCCCATACCTCCATTCTTTTCCCTACACTCAAGTCTCTGTTTCTTTATTGGAAACTAACATTCCTTGGGAAGCCTGGGGTTTGATTGTTTCTCGGATCTTGTTGTCAGATGGATTATTTTGATTTCAGTTGATCAGCATTTATTAGGAGCTTATTAGGCTCTGGTCACCATGCACGATGCTGGAAATACAGAGTTGGAAGGACATGTGATTGATCCGTGTCCCTTACCATCCCCCAGAGGTCACGGCATGGAGGGGAGGCGCACGGGCGCACTTGAAGAGTCCGTTATAGTGTGGTTTGTACAGGCTAAGAGCCTGCCTGTACTGAGAGAGGGCTGGGACAGAGAAGGGACCTGCCTGAATTCAGAGGCGACAAAGCCTGAATAACTAGGGGAGTCACACCACAGGAAAAGCGAAGGTATTTTCTTGACTACATAGGACTGGTATTTAATTAAAGTGGTGCGCGCCCAGCGTGCCCAAGAAAAATAAAGTAAAATGAAATCACAGACTGGATGTAAGTCTGTTCTGCGTGGTTCTGCAGAGGTGAGGGAACTGGGATTTCAGGGCTTCAGCGATTTGGCCCTGTTCCCGCAGTAGGTGTTGATTTCTGGTTTGCTCGGGTGGGATTCATCGTTGCTGCCCAGCCAGAGTGCAGGTGCCTGAATTGCTATCTCCCAGGGGTTGTGGGCATTGCGGTGATGGCGTGTCAAACAGACAGTAGCTGCCTTGCTTTCGCTTCAAGAAAATAAAATTCTGTGCTTTATCTTTCATCCTTGTCCTTAAACTTGATGTCAGGGTTAAATGGCTGCTTCGGGAGAGGGGGTTTTTAAAGGCAGGGCAGGCAGCGGGTGGGGGGCAGTGCCCAGGTTTTCAGGTACACGGCCACGTCTCCCTGTGTGAGCTCAGGCAGGCCCTGCACCCCGGGGGCTAGAGTTCAAGCGCAAGTGGGTTATCTCGGGCTGCACGGTGTGGACGAAAGGTCCTGCGTGGGAGAGTGCCGGGTACCCCAGCTAAGAGCCTGTGCGGGCGGGCGAGCACTGGAAGTACTTCTTGCTGGAGGCGCCGAAATCAAACAGAGCATGGGGGAAATAGAAGAGGTGACTGAAGGCGGAAAGTTCTGGAAAGCTTATGGAAAAACACTTGACACACAAGGCTGGTGTTGATGTTAAATGTTTGTTAATAGCCCCCACTGGGAGAAGCGAGGCCAAATGACGGGGTTATACAGTAACAGCATGCTTTTCTCATTCCTGTGGGTTGCAGAAAAAAAAACTTTGAAAGCTTTCTTTTTTATCCCTAGGGCTTGACATGGGGAATTCCCAGGAGGAGGAATGGGGGGAGGGGGGTGCCCGGCAGGGACGTGCATGGGTGAGGGTGCTCCGTGCCCTGAGCCCCTCCTGTGTTCTGACAGGCTCAGCGACAGGTGTGACCTGTGTCAAAGTTGGACACATGCGGAAGTGAACTCAGTTTGTCAGGGTTAATGCTGGGACGAGTATTAGAGAGGGGACTTTGGTGTCAGGATGTTTCCTACTGAGTCAGGTGGATCCAGGCAGGGCAGCCCCTGGCCGAGGACTGGGGTGCATCACTGAACCTCTTGGGGTCTCCCATTTCCTCAACTGGTAGATGGTGGTGTAGAACTCCCACCCTGCGTGGGAGAGTTGGGAGGGGCCCACAGGAGGAGGCCGTGAACTTGCCTTATTGATAATAGAGGAGCATCTGCTTTTTAGTAAGCACTTAGGGTTTGCCCAGCACAGAGGCAGGCATTTTAAACATTGAAGCCTTCTGGGTCCCAGTAGGAAACACGCACTCACAGACTGAGCGGAGAGTTTAAGAAGGGCAATGTCTACACAGCCGGGAGCAGCATTTAGGAAGTCAGCAGAGGATATAGCAGTACCTGGGCCCAGTTACCACCCCCTACGATCTCCTACCCGCCCCCAATCCAAGAGGCCAGCGTGGGGCTGGGTGAGGGGCACTGGGAGCTGATAGAAAGCTCTGAAGAAAGCCTCTCTCCGCAGGCTGGCAGGGAGGAGCCTGGGAGATAACGTTGTCATTTTGCTGTGTCCTCCCTGCCTTCTGCAATCCTTGGGGCCCCGGGAGCTGAGCCCAAGCTGCAGACAGAGGCCAGAGAGCTCCCTGCTGCAGCCTCTCGGGGCAGAGCCGCCCTGGAGGCCATCCCGCACTCACCTGCCTTCTTATTAGATTCTGCTGTGATTTCCAAAGGATGGATTCGGAGGCAGGAGGGAACTCCCCGGCTCCAGGCTGTATCTCTCGGGGAAGCACAGGTTTTAACCGCTGTGCTCCCTTCCCCTAGTAAGATAGAAAGGTCAAGTGTGAGATTCTTTTGGGGCACCCGGGTGGCTTAGTGGGTTAAGCATCTGACTTGGGTTCATCATGACCTCTGGTTCGTGAGTTCGAGCCCCGCGTCACAAATCCCACTTCAGATCTTCTGTCTCCATCTCTCTGTGCTTCCCCTGTTCTCTCTCTCTTTCAGAAAATAAGAAAACATTTTCTTAATCTCTCTCTGTCCCTCTCTTTCAAAAATAAGTAAACATTTTTTTTTAAGTGCAAAATATTATTATGAAGACCTTTAGGCCTTCAGTAGCATCTCTGAGAAGCAGAGTAGCCTCGGAATTAAGGCTTTGGTCTGAGGCTTATCACTTATCTCTAGGTGATCACGTTATTTGCCTTTTCTGGGTCTCAGTTTCCTCTTCTGTCATGGGGAGGATACTCCCTAGGGTTGATGTGAAAAGTGAAAGGGCCACTCAACAAATGTTAGCCTTTGTCCTTGAGGGTCGGGGTTCAGACATGCGGTGTGGGGGACGGTAGTGTTCCCTTCTGTCCTTTTAGCCTGTGTGATATTCAGCTAATACTATTTGAATATTTTTACCTTAAAAGTTTTTTCCTTCCAAAAACATCTGGGGATGTTTGGACCATTTCTTCTGACTCCGTACGTATATATGTGTATATTTATTTTTCTCACGTAAAACATGTAAGTTACCTAACAAAGCCTGATTCTGGAGCCCTTAAGAGAATATAAAATTCAAATTAAACAATTTCAGCAATTCAGAGTAGTCGAGAAGGAAAGAATGTTAGTTCCAGAGTATTTGATGGAATTAAAAAGGGGGTTGTGAATGACTTTTGGTAGGTCCACATTTGGGTATGCCAAAAAAAATCCTTTTTTTTCTTTAAATTTGACCAGATACCTTCATAAAAGAAATCAAACCCAAATAGATATCATTGCGATAGATTTTGCTACATTAAAAAAAAAAACAAACCCATTTGAGTCCACATTGAACTAATAGACCAGAGTGGCTAAAAATTCCCTTCATGAATATTTGCTTAGCAGAGGGCTCTTGAGAAAAACCCAACCAAGAAAAAAAACAAAAAACAAAAAACCCAACCAAAGCAAACCCAGCTTCTTCTCTGAGAAGGTGGAATGACTCCAAAATATTGTTTCATGCTCAAAAAGCCTAAAACAACTCCACAGGAAAAACGAAAATCCATCTAATTGGGCATTTACCTTTTCAGAAATAAAAGGCTCAGTGGAAAGAAAAGGAAAGGAAAGAAGAAAAGAAAACCTCTTTCCTTGGAAGACTAGACTGGAGCCCAAAATAAACGCCTCACATCGCTTGGCCCAGTGATGCAGGCCGTGTCCCCCTCCCTTTCTTTATTGTGCTATTGCAGAAACGCACTAATAGACCTGCCAGCTATCTGAGGGCTAAAATACCTCTTAAAACCCCCGACCTCTGGTTCACGGCCATTGGCATCTGTAGCCCTGACCCTGTCTGGCTGCTACCCTGGGGCTAAGGTTCTCCCCGTGTGGCCGAGGAAGTGACTTCCCCAAGGTCACACGGTCTCTGCACGCAGATCTTCCGTGTGCCCGCAATTACCCAGGGGCAAAGTGGGTCACCCCCGGGAAGTCATAAGCCCGTGCTTCCGACACACGACCGCACGCACAAGACAGTGGCCTCGCCGCCCCGTCCCTCATCCAGCTCAGCTCATCCCTCAATGCCCCCACCCCCTACCCCCCACCTTGAACGGTACAGAGGAGTCGGGGGACCTGGTCGACACAAGGGCACGTGCTTGGGAACAGACACATGGCACCGCTCTGACCCTTCATCCTGTCCCTCGGGGCCTGGCTCTCGCCACCTCACCCTGCGCTCCCTGCCTCGGCTTGGCTGAGTCTGAGAACAGCAGCAAAGGAACATAACCGCAGTCTCAGTCTCCTAATTCGATCTTCGAGTCCACTTAAGGGACCCGACCTTTATCATCATCATAACACGACACAGCGCAAGGCACCGTAGGACCGTATACCGTTAAGACAGCGGGCACGGCTGCCATTTACAGTTCACGCAAAGAGGGTGCAGAGGAACCCGAACCAGACTTGGCCGAGAACGAGCTTTGGCGGTAGGAAGCCAGAATGCCCCATCACGAAGGTGCAGGGGGCGGGGATCTGGGGGAGGGGCCCAGGCAAGGTTCTGCTGGTGAGATTCAGGTAGGGACATCTTAGTGGAACTTCCAGAAAGAAGCTGTCCACAAATAACTCAGGCATTTAGTTGGGTGATTTCCCAACCGTGTAGTTATTTTGCATGTAAATAATTTCGTCAAGGGGAGGGAGTCAGCAAGCACGTGGCGTCAAAGTCAGGGAACAAAGGCCTGACCAGGATCTATAAGAACAAGGGAGAGAAACCACCGGAGGAGCCTGGGAATTAGGAGTCCTGCTTATGCATCTTTTGCCGGGTAAACTGCGTGACTGCCTGGCAGCAAAGAGGTTACTGTGTGCCTTCTGTCCTTGAGGATTTCAAAGAACGTAATTCCAGTTGATGGGTTTTCTAGAAAACCCCAAGAGTTTACCTGCGGAACCTACATGATGGCGGTCTTGGGTTCCCACATGCCTTCCGTCAGTGCCTCCACTGTTAGCACCTCCGCAGGGGCCGGGCCAGGACGCAAACGTTCCATCAGCAGACCTGACCCTTCCTTTAATATTACTTTCCTCGTCTTTATAACAGCCCTGTAAAGCCACTGCTTGTATTTCCCCCCGATCCCATTTTACAGAGGTGGAAACTGAGGCACAGAGAAGTTAAGCCACTTGCCCAAAGTCCTGAGGCACAGAGAAGTTAAGCCGCTTGCCCAAAGTCCCATAGCTAGAAAAATGGCCATTCCTAGTTGCTTCGTTTCTGCCTGGAATCCAAGATCTCAGGCACCATGCTGTCATTCCCAGAATCACCCCGCATCTCTACATCTGGGGGGGGGAGGCTGGGAAGGGTGGAAATAGCCCCCCTAAGAGGTGCGGATATAGAACACATCAGACTGCCCGTCGTCCCCAGGCCCACCCATGCTGCGTACCATCCCACCCAGTGGCCGTGGCAACGGCACCCAGGTCTGTAGCGTCTTCTCTGGAGGGAGGGAGGTCCTGATTGTCCCCTGCATGCATCCACTGGGCGGGTCTCTGAGGCTCTTCCCTGCTTCACCATTTGGCTCCGGTTGGATGGGTGCATTGAGCTAACCTGATAGACTTGCTGGATCTTTATGCCTCCGCTCGGACCCTGTGTTGCTGATCACAAGCACTCATCCTTTGGGTCGTAGTCATAGACTGAATTCAGAGATCCGCATGGTGCCCGGGATGGAGGAGGGTCTGGGGGCTGCGGGTCGGAGACTGGACTGTGAGCAGAGAGGCTTAGCATACAGTTTGTCGTCAGGCGTGCAGACCCACCCAGCTCCCAGGGAAGGTGCCTCTTGAGCCACCTGCTCCAAGGAAAATGATTAGTAGAAGTTGCTGTTGCAACACTGGAAAATTCCTTTTTAATAACATCTTCACAATGGAGAGAAAGGGCAGCTGTTCTTCCTTGAAAACACTGTTAATCCTACTACCTGGTGGAGAGTCTGATGAATAAAGACCTTTGCTTGGGAAACATACGAGCCGCCACCAACAAGAATGTCCTCGTGGGGGGTATTCCTGGTTGTTCCTAAGGCAAAATCTTAAATCTGAAACCTCAGTCTTCTGGCCAAAAAGGAAAGTAAAATGAAAAGGGGGAGATGAGAAGCCAGCGAGGTTGCGCTCCACCGCCTACTAGAAATTTCGACTGAAAAACACGCCTTTCAGAGGGGTGTGAAGCATCGGTTCTGACATAAGGTCTGCTGCTATTTTTCTGTCTCTACCTATGACAGGGAACAAACGGAACTAAGCAAAAGCGATCTGTGAACTCTATGATCATAAACATTAAACTGATGTCGAAACCAGGCCAAACGTCTAAAGAAGGTGAACAAATTTACTGGCCCCGGACACAGTGTTGAATATCGGAATATCTCCGCATCCTTGGGAGTCTGCCCTGGGGTGAAGTAAAGGAGGTTTCTCTTTTTCTCTGAGCGTGAGCCGCGGTGTCAGAAGCCGTGACAGTTTCCGGAGCCGGTGGGAGGAAGGTGTGTTTGAGTAGATTGAGTGATAACGCATTACAGAGGTTGCACGTTTATAGAGCATGAAACAAGAAGGAATTGTAGGATTGCAGCATTTGCAGAGGCTTAGCGGTGCCCTTGTTTAACCTTCCCCTATTCCAAGATTTCAATTATTCATCTACTGAGTCACTCATTGATTCACTCAATAAAAGTACTGGCCCTGCTGCTTCATAGCTGTGTGACCTTGAGCGAGTTGCTTAACCTCTCTGTGCCTCCATTCCTCATCGATAAAATATGGGTAATAGTACCCACCTCCCAGTAGGTACTAAATGAGTTGGTACTTCGAAAGGGTTCAGAACGGTGCCCTGCAGAGCACCCACTCGAAGTGCTTACTAAGTATGTGCTTTGATCATGATCCTTGTTCAAGAGGAGAAACCCCTTGCTCAGGGTCACTTCCACTCTCCCACGTGGTTGTTCTGTGTCTGCTTGAACACTGCTAGTGATAGCGAGATCTGTGCTCCACACGCGGCCCTTGGGCCTCTGGACACCTCCGTGGATTAGGAAGCTCTTTGCCACACAGAACTTCCAACCATGGAGGGCTTCCTGGAGGAGGCAGTAGGGTTGCAGCTCTGGGGCTGTCTGAATTTAAGGCTGAGAAGCGGTCCTGGCTTCTGAAGCCTGGGTGTGGCACTGGACCCTGGGCTCCTAAGACTTGGACGTGCCAGTTTAGACATTCACGGCGAAGCAGACAGCTCAGGCAGAGGGCCGGCCTGTGTGATTCCTCAGCCCGCTAGCAGGCAGAGCCAGCGCGGGAAGCCAGCCCGCAGTTTGCCGCTGCCAAGTCCTGCCTTTACCGCTGCGTTTCCGCCCGACTGGGGAAGCTCAGGGTGTCCTAGAGAGCGAGCCTCCCTTGTCCCCCCCAGGCCCACAGCCAGGGACCCCAGCGGCCGGCTCTCCTGCGTGAGCCGCTGCCCCGAGCCCCCGCTGCTGGCCTGCTGGCATCGTGCTTAGACCCACAGTCTCCCGGACCACCCCTGCCCGCGGGCTCCCGTAGACCTCCCTCTGAGCAGGTCTGGGTTGAGTTTTGTGAATTCTGGCGGCTGGCGGCGCTTTTCCCCTTCCAGAGTTTCTGCCCAGGAAATACCGTGTTCTGGACGTTTCGGGCTCAT
Source organism: Crocuta crocuta (assembly GCF_008692635.1). Classification (NCBI taxonomy): domain Eukaryota; kingdom Metazoa; phylum Chordata; class Mammalia; order Carnivora; family Hyaenidae; genus Crocuta; species Crocuta crocuta. Next base: position 3,420,682 of record NW_027551562.1, on the reverse strand, counting down.
GTCGCGTTCTGACCAGGGCTCTGCGGTTGTTGTTGTTATCAGTGCTTTGACAGTTGGGAAGGCGGAGGTTCATTGAGGTTGGCCGTTTGACCTAAGGTCCCCCAGGTTGCATCGCATATTGGGGGGGCTGTTCCATCCCCCGCCTCGCACATCACCGGATCCTGCCCTAAAGCACCCATCCTGGGTCCGGTGTGTCTGGTCTGGCCGCCCGCACTAACACACCCCTGCCAACCTGCCTCCCACCCGCCTCCACGTTGTTCCTGAGAATCAGATAAGAGGCCAGAAGAACAAAGCACCCCCCCCCACCAGCCATATTTCAAAGGGCTGTAAATAGGACGGCTGATGGTGGCGCTCCGGGTCACATTCAGCGTGGACGGACTCCGAGTGACGCAAGCCGTGTCCTCTGGCTCAAGGTTTCCATGGTCAGCAGAACTTTTCTTTCTTCACTTCCTTCCCTTTTTCTTTCTTTCCTCCCTCCTCCTTTCCCCTCGTCCACAAACTGTTGTTTAGAAGGACCGAGTTGTGCCTCCTTAATGAGGCCGTGGTTGCCTGGAAAACAGACTTTGGGCGTCGTATTTCACAGTCCCTCCGAGCTCAGAGCGCCACGCTGGGCGGCACGGAGAAGCCCGGGGGCCCAGAGGAGGCTGCTCGGCCTCCAGTGTCTACCTGCTCTGAAGGCGAATTCAGGCTCCCCAGCAAGGGAGGCCGAGGGAGCACCTCCTGTCTGGGGGGGCCTGGGGGCAGGGGGTTGCGGCTAGGGCCGGGAGAACACGGGCTCCGGGGCAGAGCGCCGGGGCCACCGTTTGCCATCTCTGAGACCCAGGTAGGTGGCTTCCAGGTCCGAGCCTCAGTCTTCCCACTGAGGCTCTGCGGTAGCAATACCCATCTTCCGGGCTGGGGGTTGGGATAAATAGAGCAGGAGAGGATGGGGGAAAGCCCCAGAGAACAGACCGCCTTCAGGCTGGAAGATGGTGGGGACCTGGTGACCGCGGCAGTGAGGGCGGAGAGAGCCAGTGCCCAGGGGACCCCGTGGAGGAACCCCGAGACAGAAGCAAGGCACCTCCCCTTCACGTGCTTGGAGGAAGTGGGTGTAAGGGAGGGAAATGGCCAGGCTGTGGTTTGGGGGTTCTGAGCAACCTTCATTTTTTTGTAACAAGATGCAACTGAGGTTTCTTTACCTGCTTCTAGAAAGAGGTGTGGCCAGACCCGTGTTCTTGGAAAACCAACAGGCTGAGGCTTGCGGTGGATGGGAGGGAGTGGCCTGAGCCCCATCGCCAGCCGTGTTTGGGGTGTCTGCCCCCCGGGAGAGGCACTCCTGTCTTTATCTCTCTGGGCTTGGAGAATAGACCACACTAGGTGCTAGGAGCCAGAAGCTGAAGCCGCTGCAGAGAGCTGGGAGCCGCTGACTGTTAGGGAGCCCAGAGAGGAGGTGCAAGCCAGTGAGCCCCCGCCACTTACAGGTCTGTGGGGTGTGAGCTGGGGAGACAGCCCTCTAGAGCCCAGCCAGCCTTGGGCAAACGGCATAGCGCTTTCGGAGCCTTGGTTTCCACATCTGTGAAATGGGGATCAGCCTCCACCCCATCNGCCACCAGAGGACTGTTGTGAAGACCAAATGAAATCAGGCTCACAGGCTGCTTAGCACCTCGTTGTCTCACCCACCCACTCACTGTGGGGAATAATAATGTCTCTCTCAAGCAAGCAGACCAGCACCTAGGCTCTGGATTCAGAAATCCACTCAGTCCGAGACCCGCCTTCAGCTGGAGCCCTGCCCTGGGGGGAGGGGACAAGCTAGCATGCTTCTGGCTGGGTGCAGTGCCCTTTATGTCAGCCCCTGGGCCGAGAAAGGGGAGACGTGGCTGCGTCAAGAAGAGGGGGGCCACTTGGCTCCTCCAGCCTCTAGTCGGCCCGGGTACCCAGCTCCTACTCCAGGCATTTCTGGGTCATCTCACTGCCAGCTTCTGATCTGTTCCTGCATCTGCCTACATCTGGGTCACCTGTCCCCTTTGCAGACAGATCTGCCAGACGGTCTCTGTGTTGATCTCGCTCTCCACGGTCATGGTCATTGTGTTCCGGACGGAAATTCATATTAAGAAACCACCCACTCGTGCACTGACCGGCTCCCCCCCGGGGGTGCAGGGGGTGGTGGCTGCAGGTGGTGT
>NW_027551562.1:3410355-3418471 GCF_008692635.1 Crocuta crocuta | reverse complement strand
GTGGTGTGCCCCCCCCCCCCGCCATGGTGGGCTCCTCACAGGCAGAACCCGGGGGTGTGCTGCTGTCCCTGGCAGGGCTGGGCACCGAGCCCGCCGGGCGCACCTGAGGCTCAGTGAGTACCCGTGTGAAGTACACCGTGCCGGTCCAGGTAGGAGTTGGTTTATCACTCAGGCTCCAGTCTTGACCGTGATCTTGAGCAAGTTGCTTAACCTCCTCAAGCCTCCGCTTACCCGTCGGCAAAATGATGCCGATAATAGTTCACATCACATCCTTGTGAAGATTAGCAGAGCGTTTGAGAACCAAGGGCTTGGCTTGGGAAAGTGCCCGTAAGCCAGTTCAGGTGGTCTCTGCCACTATCACTACTACGGGTTTTACTTGATCATTATTGTTACTAAAGTGATGTCACGTTGGTTTTTACCCGCATGTTTATCAGCACAGCCTTGCAAAGTAGTTGAAGCAGGTACAGCGTCCGTTTTCCCGAGGGGCAAACTAAGAAAAACACCGTTTCAGAGAAAGACCTTTCAGAGAAAGACTGTTTGTCTGCCATCACTTTCGAGTATGACATGGCCACCGGCCTCCGGGAGAAGATGCCTGTATGTTAAAAGGGCAGGGATTTTATTCAGCCGGGCCCAGTGTTCACAGTTCCCCAGATTATCACTTCTCGCGTGGAGGAGAAAGCCGTGATTTACTAAGCAGACCAGCCACACTCCTGGGGACGTAGAGTTTGGCTTCCAGTCCCCTCCTCTGCTCCCCAAAGAAACGAGAACAACCCCCCTTACGAGATTTATCATGTTTTATTGCATGACGGGAAAGAACGTCAGGGGGCTTGCCAGTGGTGACGCCCTGTGAGGGGTAAACAAGGAGTGATTTATGGGCCCTAATCTCCCGCGGAGCAGGTAAAGTTGGTGGACGTGTTTCTCGCTTCCCAATCTCCCGGTTTAAACCCAGCAGCTGGCCGCCGAGGGTCTGGGCCAGTGCCTAGTGGCTGCCAGTTGGACGGATAGAAATGAAGGGGCGAATGGCCTGGGAGAGGAAGGATAGGGAAGCACGTGGAATTATAGGGCGATGCTGGAGGGCAGGGTGCTATGGGAAGAGAGCCATTTCGGAAGAGGTTTTCGGGGTGCGTGTTGAAAAGCAAAGGCAAGGAGGTTCTCATTACGGAACCAGGCTGCGCCCGGGCCCAGCAGGTGCAGAGCAGGGTAACTACCTGCCTGGCATATTCAGCGCCCCAGTGCCGCGTCAGGAGCTGAGAACAGAGGCCGAGGAAGGTGGGCGACGCCTGAGGAACAGCTGTGGTTTATAAAAGCCCTGCAGTTGCAAGGTCGCCTGTTGGGGCCGGGCATCCGGTGCACACGAATGAAGATAAGCACAGGAAGCCATGGGTGCCCGGAGGTGACCCAGCCTGGAGTGTGGAGGGGAGTGTGTTAAAGAAAGCCTCCTGAGCATGTGACACATTAATGGTTTTGTTCATTCTCTTGTTCAGGAAATAGGCACTGGCTTTCTCCCATGGGGCAAGCGGTGTGCCCGGTGGTGGTGGTAGAGTGGTGTGTAGGACGGGCACACTTGTGAGCCCAGGGAGTTCTCAGGCCAGTGGCACATGCCGTCTGGGAGCGCAGGGGATTCTGGGCAGTGGCGGTGCCTGGCCTGTCAAGGCAGCCGGCAGAGATGTCCCTGGGAAGGGCCGTTGATACTGAAATCTGAAGAGTATGTGGACAGCACAGAGGGATAAAGGACAATGTCAGCTGGTGATGGGGGAGGAAGATCTAGGTTACAATTTACACGGATCCCTCTGGGAGCTGCTCAGAGTAGGACTGGCATCTGAGGAGGTGGGAATGGCAGGTCCGGTCAAGAGGCTGGGGCGGAGAGCACCCCCCCCACCTTAATTCTTCTTTCAGACAACAGGGGCTCGCAAGAAAGTTTTATTCCGGGTGCTTGCATTTTCTGTGACACTGACCCGGACTGCTCTGGCTCAGGCTACTTTGCGTGTCTTCCGTGGAAATATCCCACCCCCTCAGCGAGCTCCAAATAGAGTCTATTTATTGTCGACACCAGACGCCGTTAGACAGATAGTGGGTAAGTCTGTAGCTAAATCCTGTTGACCTTACATCTAAAATAGCTCTTGAATCTTCCACCTCTCCTTTATCCCACAGCCATGCCTTAGTTCTGGCTTTCCTCTTCCCTGGGCAATCACCAACACAGGCCGATTTTTCTTTTTTGTTATCATTATCTTTTAAAATTTAAATCCAAGTTAGTTGATATACAGTGTAATACTGACTTCAGGAGTTGAATTTAGTGATTCGTCACTTAACATATAGCACCCAGTGCTCATCCCTACAAGTGCCCTCCTCAATACCCATCACCCATTGATCTTTCCTTCTAAGTTGCAAGTTTATCGTGTTTTATCACCGTTGCCGGCAGTGTAAAGATTACTTGGTAATTGTATCAGTGAGCCTTCCCTGCATAACAAACAGCTCCAAACCTTAGTGCCTTAAGCAACAAACTGTTGTCATTTCTCCTGATTCTGTGGGTTGATTGGACACTTTTTGTGGTCTCGGCAGCTTGGCTGGGGCTCAGTGGCATGGTCCACGCACTTGGGGGCTCAGCCGGGCTGGCTGGGATGCCTGGGGCCTCTCCTGTGGTGCTTGCCTTCCTCCAGGGGACGAGCTCGGGGGTTAACGTGGCCCCAGAATGATTCCTAGCAGTGAGAAAGGGGAAGTTTTGTGGACAAGCACTTTTTAAGCTTTTTGTCTTTTGTTATAAGGCTCATTGGCCAAAGCAAGTTACAAGGCCAAGTTCAGATTCAGAGGGTGGAGAAATGGACCTCAGTTCCTGGGGGGAGAGAGAGCAAAACCACACTGCAAAGGAGCGTGTGTACACGGGGGCCCAAGCAAATGCCAAGCAAACGTCCTGGTGGCTGGGAGGAGGACTATGGAAGTAGACAGAATGGGGGTGGCCCACTGGGGGCTGCTCTCTACCACTTACTGCCTTTGGCATCCTGCTCAGGGCTGCTCACAGGAGCTCTCTGAGCTCCAGTTGCCCATCCATAAAATGGGAATAATCACGGAGGCCACCCCAGGGATTTCGTGAGAAAATGTGTGGTCTCTGTGGCCCTCAGTGCTTGGGACACAGTAAGAACTCAACTGAGGGCCTCTGTTCTTCCTCTTCGGTGAGGTCTTCCAAAACCGTCTCCCACCCGGCCCACCTGGGGCATCCTAATCCCGAACTCACAGTTTTCTTTATCTTCTTCCTCAGGGACACTTTCCCCAAACCTTTTCTTTTTGCCAAACGGCATTTCACTTGAGCAAGAAGCAGCTAAAACTGTCCATCTGCTCTTCTCAACCCGAGTTGGTCATTTCTTCTCCCGTCACTCTCCCAGATATCGTTCGCACCCTCGTATGGTGAGGGTATTGCCGTGAGGTATTTATTTTTCTGTTTTCTCCACCAGCCTGAGCTTCTTAAAGGTTTACTCACCTTTCTGTCTCTGGTACTTGGCTGCGCGCACTGAACAGGATAGGTGTTTATTTCAAAAAACAAATACTTGATGTATAAATCACTGGGCGGGGGAGTGGAGCAATGGGTGAGTGCCTTTTAATCGTCCTGAGTCATTTTCAAAAGACTGCGGATGAGCAAAATGTCAAAAATGACTTAAGCTTTCCTCCTCTTCATCTTCCCTTTCAGTTGGGACCATTTTCAGACTCAACCTTTCTGACCTGGAAATGCCAGAAGTAACTATCATCGCAAGGGGCCCTGGTGAGCAGACATTTTGAGCTTTGTGGCCAGGACAGTTTCATTTGAGGACCGGAAGTGGACGGTCCCCCACCTCAGCCTACTTAGGTAAGTGACTGTGCTCTACCCCTCGCACGAGTGAGAGGTATTGTCCTTTCTGGTTTCTTCCACAGATGAATTTGAGTAGCGGAGGAAAGATGTTTTGTCTTGTTCCCTTTATAATTTGGCCTCCTCTTCCGGGGATCTTCCATTAAGAGGGACCGCTTCCTCCGAAAGGGAAAGATGTGGGGCCATTAGAACATCAAGTAATGTCTTTTTCTTAAAAGGAGAGCCCTCTGTGTTTTCAGTAAGCAATACTTACAAACCGGATTGGGAACAGCCTTGTATGACCAGTGTCTGGTGTCCCAAAGAAGGTCTGGAATGACTCTGTGCTAGAGTGCCTGTCAGCCCACAACTATGACCCACAGGGCAAAACTGGCCTGGCCGGTTTTTGTAAATAAAGTTTTATTGGTACCCAGCCACACTCCTCCATCCAAATATGTCTGTGGTTGCTGTCACATCACAACAGCAGTGGTGACAGAGGCTGGGTGGCCTGAAAGCCTGAAATATTTACAGTCTGGTCCTTAATGGAAGACGTGTGCCAGGCCCCGGGCTAGAGTTAAGCTGTCCACATCTGGCCACTCCATATGTGGCTACTTAAATGTTAAGTCATGACAATTAAACAAAATTAAGAATTCAGCCCTCATGCTCACCACATTTCAAGTGCCCAGTAGCCACATGGGACCCATGGCTACCATTTTGGACTGTGGACATTGAGAATGTTTCCATCAGTGAGGAAGCCTGGCTTGGGTAAACTTTGATCACCCTGGCATGTCTCTCTTCACTCTGCCAGTGTCTAACTCAGCTTGGAAATAATTGCAAGCACTGTGGAAGAAGGTTGGTGCTCGTATGTGTGCGTGCATAACTGTCCTTTATGATTATTGGTGAGGGCATCTATATATGTGTCTACCTACTTATCTATAAAAATGGAATTACTTTTAAAATTTCTTTGGACAGCCGACCTGTGGTTGCTGTATATATTTCCATGTGAAAACTAAGCCACTTGGACCTTGGGATTTATCAGTTTTATATATACAAATAAGTTGATACACATATGAGCCTTTCTGTGGTCGTAGGAAGGTCACACAGAGTATGAGGCCTCCTGCAAAGGGGAAGAAGCAATGGCCAGTGTCTCCATTGGCTGAAGACAGGGCCAAGGGAGATAAGAAACAAAGAGAGGAAGAAAATGAGCCCAGTATATGATTTTTTTGAGTCTTGGAAGAATGAGGAATTATGGAGACAAAAGGTAATAGGGAAGGGACTGTGGGTTTACTTTCCAAGAACATGTTAAACACATTGATGATGATTGGGACTGTTACCACATCTCAGAACTGGTTCCTGAGCACAGAAGACCCATGGGAGAAGCTTGGGGTTGGCAATGGTCCCGCCATCTTGGATGGGTCAGAACTGGGGGTATAATAGGAGGTTCTTCTTGTCGAATGAGGCAGTGTGCATTGCAGAATAAGAGGCCCAATCCCTGGGATACATGGTGTTTATGGAGGGGTCTGAAGAGAGAACAGAGAAGAAACTCTAGGTATCTAGGAGGTCTATAGGCAGAGGCCCTAGGTTGTGTCTTGAAGAACTGGGCTTAGTTGACCTTGGGTTGCCCAGGAACTAGCAAGCACAAAGCAGAGATTTGGGTGATGGAAAAAGATTGAGCTGATGTGTGTCCATACATGTAGATCCGAATGGGTGCTGCCTCTTCTCTCGGTTGGTCGTCAAGGTCATCACCATTGCAGGTGAGTACTGGAAGCACCTGAAACATGTGTTTCCATAACGGACCTTCAGACAATGGAGTTTAAGGCAGATGTGAAGTAATTAGAAGTCACAGTAAGAAAGGGTATTGAGTTTTTAGTACTTAGTATCAAGCACACCAGGGAAAACAGTGGTGATGGTGCTGATGTTAACAGTGATAATACCATCTATACAGTTTAAGCTTATTATGTGCTGGGTGCACCGTTCTGGTAACGATAATTATTATGATAATAGCTTCAGATTATTGTGCTAAACGCTGTAGTCACTTTTTCTCAGTATATGAACCCCGAGTATTCTTTTCAATTAAAGATTTTTTTCAATTACTTTATTTTGATATAATTGCAAATTTACAGATAAGTGGCAAAAACAGCCACACAAATTCCCAGGTACCCTTCGCTCGGATTCCTTAAGTGTTAACGTTGTACTATTTTTGCTCTATCCTTTCCTCTATTTTTTCCCGAAATAAGAAAATTCTTGTCACCACAATACAACTAAGTCAGAAACTGAACATTGACTTGCCACTAGTATCTAATCCTCAGACCTTATTCAGACTTCACCAGTTGCCTTCAGGGAAGTCCTTCATAGCAAAAGAAAACCCATTTGCTGTGTGTCCTGCTTGGAAAACGTCCTTAGTCTTGTATTTCGTGACATTAGCGTTTTTGACACATTGAAGCCAATTATTTTCCGGAATCTCCCTCAGTGTCGGATGCTCCCCCGTGATTAGATTTAGATTTTCTGCTTTCGCCGGGCTTCCCACAGAATTCCTGTTGGGTCCTGAGTGCCTCACATGGGAAGGCGGAGGCTCGTCTATCCCACTCCCTCCCGCGATGCTGGCTTTATCACTTGGTTAATGATGGGATCAGCAGTTGGTCAAGGAGCCTTGGATCCTTTCAGTGGAGAATGGGATCTAGTCACAAGGTGTGTCCACTGCTACTGATGTGGCATTGCCTCTAGGGCCTCTGAGCAGACAGAGCTGGGAAATGGGCAGTGTGTGTGTGTGTGTGTGTGTGTGTGTGTGTGTGTGNCTGTTGGGTCCTGAGTGCCTCACATGGGAAGGCGGAGGCTCGTCTATCCCACTCCCTCCCGCGATGCTGGCTTTATCACTTGGTTAATGATGGGATCAGCAGTTGGTCAAGGAGCCTTGGATCCTTTCAGTGGAGAATGGGATCTAGTCATAAGGTGTGTCCACTGCTACTGACGTGGCATTGCCTCTAGGGCCTCTGAGCAGACAGAGCTTGGAAATGGGCAGTATGTGTGTGTGTGTGTGTGCTTATAGATTCGTGCATACATACACACACATATACACGCCTCTGTATTTATAGACATATGTATACACATCAGNGAAATGGGCAGTGTGTGTGTGTGTGTGTGTGTGTGTGTGTGTGTGTGCTTATAGATTCGTGCATATGTACACACACATATACACGCCTCTGTATTTATAGACATATGTATACACATCAGCATATACATCCATATACGTCACATATATGTGAATCTACACACATAGGTACATCATCTAGACTATTTCTAAATCAACCGATATATTAAGACCACCACGAGTCCACACTGGAGACACTGGCTACAACGTTCTTGACATTGACATCTGTCTTAATGACGCTGAACAGTCACCCAGCCCCACTGCCAATACCACAGGCCACCACTTTTATTAAACTATAGGTTGGGCCCTGTTCCAAACTCTACCCTTACCGTTACCGCTGGTAACAACCCAGTGACCCAAGTATGGATGACGAAGCAAGACTCCCAGAAGGTAATTAGCTTACGCGAAGTTATGCAGCTAGTAAATGTGGCAAGTTTACAGCAAGTGCTTGTTTGCCTGCTGGCATTTGATCAGATGACCTGGGGAGATACCGCCGTCCCAGAAGAAAACCAGAGGCCAAGGCGGAGGAAGTGTTTGTCCCCGTGGCCCCAAGATCACTGACGCCCATAGCAGCAGGCACTGACATTCATAGTAGCAGGAAGGCGACAGCTTGGTGGTGGTCACTTCCTTCACTCCCCAGGATTGTTTACAGGCGGTGGCTCTGACGGAGGGGTGAAACACACAATGGGTGTGCAGAGAGGCATGTGGGGGTGCAGGGCTGTGCATCCATGGGGGCCTGTATGTATGTGCGCATGCACGTTTTCATGGGGGGAGGGGCGGTGTGTGGCTGCTGTCTGGGGCTGGCACAGACCTTGATCAGGTTGAGGGCGTGAATGGGGAAGTGGGCCTCTCTGGGGAGAGGGCACTTCCTCTCTTGCAGTGTGGTATCCCTGGCCGAGTTGCTTAAGCACAGAGGCTTTAACTTAAACACGTTCGTTTCCCTGGCTCCCAGCAGAACGTTTGTAGGTTGTGATTTTGTTGAGTGTCATTCGTGCACAGGAACATCTATTTCTGAGCTGTTTCTATGTGCCAGGCACTGTCCCGGGCAGACAGAGGGAGCTCACATCCTAGCAGAGAGTGGGGAAGGGGAAGAGACTGACGGTAAGCAGGGACATAACTATGCAGAGGGCAGAGTGGGGGATGGGGGTTGGGGGGGT
>NW_027551562.1:3360495-3410287 GCF_008692635.1 Crocuta crocuta | reverse complement strand
GGGGGGGGGGGGTGGGGGGGGGGGGGCCAGGCGGAGAGCACATGTAGCATGCTGGTCCAGGAGGGGCACTCCAAGGAGCTGTTGGAACCCAGCGACACTGCCCAGGGAGAGCACGACCGTGAGGGTGAGGAGGCCAGGCTGCCAGGCAGAGGACATACGGGGACCCATCATCTGCGTTTGCCCTGGAAAGCCAGGCCCGTTTGCTCCAGGGTATCTTTTCAGGCTCGAAGAGCTGTGTACTGGGCATTGTCCCTCAGGACTTAAGCATTTGCTCTGAAAAAATAAATGTTATCAGCGGGCCCAGAAGTGGACTGGAGGCCAAGGCAGCCTCACTAGGTAAGAGATGGTCCTGGTTGTCAGAGGTCCTGAAATGGGCAGCAGTGAGACCCAGGTGGAATTTCTACTGCTGATAACCTTTAAGAGAAAAGCAAGAGTTTTGGGAACGGGGGCTGATCCCGTGGAAGAGAGGAGCCCTGGGGGCCGGCTTTGACCTTCTGAAGAAGTGGCAGGCACCTTGTACGGGACGATTTTAAGGAGGACATCCAGGAGTGAGTGGAATTAGTAGAGAGGTTTTGATTCAGGCTGCATTGTTCCTTCCTTCCTTCCCATGCATTCATTCATTCATTCATTCATGCAGCAGACCCTCTGGGTCCCTGGCACTGTGCCTAGAACCCGGGCGGGGGTGGGGGGAAGGAGCGAGGATAAAACAGGAAGACAAGAGCTCTGTCCCTCGAGATATTAATACTTTAATGGGAGGAACAGACAAATGAACAAATCAGTGGTGTATACAGTTTCAGTTTGGAGCTTGGTGAGGCGTGAAGCTAATACAATCTGTGAGTTCTCTTTAAGAAATAATGATACACGGGAGCCTGGGTGGCTTAGTCGGTTAAGCATCCAACTTTCGCTTAGGTCATGATCTCACGGTTCGTGGGTTCGAGCCCCGCGTCGGGCTCTGTGCTGACTGCCAGTTCAGAGCCTGGAGCCTGTTTCAGAGTCTGTGACTCCCTCTCTCTCTGACCCTCCCCTGCTCACGCTGTCTCTCTCTGTCTCTCTCCTAGAAATAAATAAAAGTATTAAAAGAAAAGAAAGAAATAATGATACAAATTATGAGTTTCAAATGAAAGACAAGCCCCAGCTAAGTGGGGTGCTACCAGGGACTTCCCTGGGGCAGGATCTCCCACGGTGTGGGGTGGGGTGAGAGTGCTGTCTCGTGGGGGGGGCACAGGGGATGCCTCACAGCAGGAGGCTGAACAGAGCTCCCAGGAAGGCTGGTGGTGGGAATTCCTCACCTTCCAGGTCCTCCAAAGCCCTTGTTCTAGGGCTAATCTGTTAGGGCTAAAGACCTTTTTCTTCTTAGTGCTGCCGGGACTTTCAAAGGCACTTTCCTTGCCATTCTACAAGCGATCTCCTTACGATCCTACTTCCAGGACTGTGTTCTAAGGAATCACCCGAACTTCGCGAGTATAAGTGCTGCCAGAGTGTCTGCCAGAAGGTCTGCTGGTGGGTCACATGCTCTTCTAAGAGCCCAGAGCACTGACATATTTAACCCCCCCGTAGCCACCCTGAGGGCACGCTCCTGTCATTCTCTGTGTTTCACCAGTGATGGGACCGAGGCCCAGAGTGGCTAGGTAACTTAGCCGCCGATGCACAGCTGGCAGTAAGTGCAGAGCTGGGCTTCGGGCCACATGGTCTGCCTGGAGCCCAGTCCGCCTGCTGTGCTGCCTGTCCAAGATCCTCGCTGCCTGATTCTTTCATAGCAGCGCGTCAGAAACCCCACGAGCGGGCAAGGTTGGGAGAAGGGCTAAAGTACAGTCCCAGAACTCTGTAAATTGTGGATTGTCCACACAGGGGACTTTAGCCGCACATCATAGCGCTCGATTGCAGGTGCTGAGGCGGGACATATGGAAAACAAGAGTAAATGTTAACTGCGTGTTAACAATGCTTGGAACTCCCTCCCAGCCTCCCCCCACACCCCTTCCTGGACAGGCTCATTTGTCCACATAACCATTTGCAGCTAGTTTCTGAGTGTCGAACACTAGAGACCCAGTGGTGAGGAGCCAAGACCCGGTTTTTGCGCTCATACCCCTTACAGGGCAGTTCTGCTTGCTCCCAGCACACTGCACGCCGTAGCTTCCTGCAGTCTTCCTAGCTCCCTCGGTGGTGCTGGTGCCCTCGGACCGGTGCCTCCCTGCACCTGTTCCCTCGTTTGTAACACGGAGCATGGGACCCACAGACCCTTGGGACTTCAGGGCGCTCGCTCTTCACAGTTGTTGAGGGAGGCTTTGCAGGCATACTGTGCAGGCATCGTTAGTATCTTCCAGAAAAGTCAGGCATCCACAGCTGGGATCAGGGCAGTTGGCAGCAGTGCGAGGCCTCCCTGGGTGCTCTAGTCGACAGTCAGGCTGGAAGGAGGAAAGCAACCAGCCACAGGCCTCACCACAAGCTCACTGTGACTTGGCCTTTGCCAGCAGCGGGTCCTTAACCTCCTGAGCCTCCTTCCTTTGATATGATGCTGCTGGCCCCGCCCAGCANGAGGCGGAGCCCAGCGAGGGTATGCAAGCTCTGAAGGTTCACTAGGCTAGATCTCAGGGTGACATGGGCCTGGCCAGTCCTCCCTCGGGTTGGGGCTCTGTGACCCGGATCCCCATGTGTCAGGTCAGGAAGACAGCGGGAGGGTCCGTAGGGGGAGGCCTGTGCGCGCAGAGCAGGGCGCGGTGCCTGGCCCCTGGTCAGTGCTGACACTGCACCTGCGCTATTACTCACAGTGGGGCCTGAGCGGTGGGCCGCGGGGGAGCCCTGAGGCTGTCGCCGGGCCTCCCTCGAGGTCGGCTCCGGGGTGGGTGTTTGGCTGCAGCAGAATTTTTTCCACGGGAGGATGGGCACGCTGGGGTAACCGCTGCGGCCGGGCCCCTAGGCCTTGACAATGCTCATGCCACAAGAAGGGGGGCCACCAGAAGCGTGGACATTTCCTATGTGCTTCTGGAAGCCAAGCCCACAGATCAAGTCGGCCTCCAACGACTGACCTTTATTCCAGTCATGCCTGGATGATAAGCACGTGGACATTGACCAATAACCTTTGTTCCTATAGGGCACTCAGTCACGTCCTTCCTCTTTTCAGTTGCCGTGTCCCTAATGGCCTTGGGACAGAATCCAGATTCCACAGCAGGACAGACAAGCCTCACCATGACCTGGGCCCCCACCTGGGACCCGGGCTTTATCACCGCCCCGCCCCACCTTCTGCGAACCACACAGTAATTTTAAGAATAATATTAAGAGTATTAGACTGTTTTTTAAAAATGTTCATTTATTTTTGAGAGAGAGTATCAGAGTGCAAGCAGGGGAGGGGCAGAGAGAGAGGGAGATACAGAATCCAGAGCAGGTTCCAGGCTCCCAGCTGTCAGCACAGAACCCGACGCGGGGCTCAAACTCACGAGCTGTGAGATCATAACCTGAGCCTGAAGTTGGATGCTTAACTGACTGAGTGCCCAGGCGCCCCAGACGTTTTTTTTTTTTTTTAAAGATTTACTTATTTTTGAGAGAGAGAGCACGCAAGCAGGGAAGGAGCACAGAGAGAGGGGCACAGAAGATCTGAAGCGGGCTCTGCACTGACAGCAGCGAGCCCAGTGCGGGGCTTGAACTCACGAACCCTGAGATCATGACCTGAGCCGACGTCGGACGCTCAACCTCCTGAGCCAACCAGATGCCCAAGAGTGTAGACCGTTAAGACTACCCTGAGTTCACATCACACTTCTGTTGCACCCTGTCCCATGTCGGGCAAGCCACTTAACCAATCTTGATCTCCATTTCCCCATCTGCAAAATGGACACAGTAGATGACAATGGTGCCAACCTCATAGGTTGTGTTGTGAGGATTAAATACGTCACTCTGTGTAAAAATGCTTAGGCTCCCTCTGGACACACAGCAGCCCTAACTGGCGGTGCTGTGAATCAGGTACCGCTCTGTGTCGGTCTTCGCTCTCAGACTGCCTGGGGTACTGCTGCTTGTAGTGGACCCCCGGGACATTGGCCCTGACCAGAGTCCCTGCTGTGGCCAAGCCAGCCCATGTGGCTCTCCCTGTGATTGCAGACACCCCATCTGATAGCATCCACTGTCAGGAAACTTTGAGAAACAAGGTTCATTCCTTACCAATTCTTGAGGGTACACAGCACGCCTGGGGCCGCAGAGCAAGGTCACAAGGACAGAGGGACAGAGAGAGGGACTGGGCTTCTGCTTTTATGGGGGATGGGGGTTGGGGGTTGGAGGTTGGTGCCACTTTTTGCAGCTTTACTCTTTATTGGTGAACTTAAAACATAAAAGCAGGAATTAGGGCATGGGAGGGGAAAAGTGGGGTCACTAGAGCCTTCAGTTCTATAGTCATCCTGGGCTTTCTCAAAGGGGAGCTTGATGGGTGGGGCGGCCTCTGTTTATCAAGTTCTACAGCTGGTGATGCATTGTTTTGAGATGGATGACTTTAAAGCGTGTTCGGGCAATCCAAAGCTTAACCACAGGTGTTTATCTACATCACAATCGAAAAAGCTAATTGTCAAGTATTTCAACTACAGATAATAGGTACAGATGTGGCTATGGCTATAGATACACCTTTGTGGATACAGATATATTCTATGTTTATCATAAATAACGTTCACTCTAAATTCAGTCTCCAGGACTTGGAACATGCGGTTTGAATACACACATCCCTCCACCTAGAACACCCTTCTCTTTGTATCTTTTGCTTAAATCCTCCCTCTTCAGAAATCAAGTATCGCCGCTTCTGGGAATCCTTCCCGCCAGCCTGTCCCCCATCCACCCCCCGGGGATTCCCAGGGACACCCCTGTGTGTGTCTTGACCACACGGCCTGCAGCGCATGGCCTGTGTGTGCTTTCCCCGTCAGACTCCAGCAGCCCCTTGGGGAGCAGGGCTGTCATTTGCTCTTCACGGGGACTTAGTGAAACCCCGCCCATGCCGGGTATGTCTCTGCATTGGCAGGGCTGAGAGCGGATACATGAAGGCAGGCACAGGGGACCGCTTGTCCCGGCTGCATAGGACCAGCCCCGGCTGCTGGTTTGATCAGACCTGGAAACGAGGGATCTCACATCTGGAGGCTCATGGTCCTTTGACCTCGGGATTAGCCACTATTTCTGTGCTGCCCACAGCTTGGCCGGTGTGCTAGCCAAATACCTGCTATTTACAGATGTGCATGCGCAAGGTTAAGTTAAGCAAACACAGCAACCACAATAGCCAACCGCACTTTCTGATCTGGGTAATGGGGAGGAGGAAGAAGCACATAGGAAGGAATCAAAGCCAGCCTGTCTGAAATCCATTTGGCAAACACCGTCTTGCATACCATGTGTGTCCCAGGGCCATGCCACCATATTGCTCAATGGTCTTCATGTAAGCACTTTCTCACAGGTGCTAAAAATATCCTCTGTGTTGGGGGACTGGCCATCAGAAAAAGAGGAAGGGAAGGCTTTGGGGCAGGAGAGATGGATTGGCTCCTTCTATTGGTTGAATAGAATGGAGTTGGCTCCCTGCACGTCAAAAGCACAGCAGATGGACAGCCACTTAACTGGACCCTCCTTGAGGGCAAGGGGCCATGTCCTTCCCTGCTGCGTCCTCAGTACCTGGGTGGGGGTGGGGGTCTCTCAGGGAGCGCTTCTGGAGTGGACGTGAACAATCGTCGCATTGTGTGGTTGTGTGGTGTGTCATCAAGTGGTAGTACTGAATGGCTTAACCATTTCCATTTTTTAATATTTATGTATTTATATTTAGAGAGAGAGAGTGAGCATGCGTGCCCGTGGGAGAGGGGAGAGCCCCATGCAGGCTCCTTGCCGACCTGGGGCTCTGTCTCACGAACCCTGAGATCATGACCTGAGCCGAAATCAAGATTCGGACGTTTAACCGACTGAGCCACCCAGGCGCCCTGAGCATTCCTGTTACTGCATGTTTCTGTATAACAGATGCGTATAACATACATCCTCATCATCGCTATAAATAGTACTTCGTTGAACATCTTTATGCTTTTAGCATTTTCCTTCATTTGAACTGTACTCTTGAGATAAGTTCCCAGGACAAAGATCCTGAAAATGGTTTTACCACCTGTTGCCATTTGTGACTTTGCTGCGGAACAAGGCGGGGAGGGCAGACTGGGGGACAGGGGGTGAAAGCGCATCCCAGCTGGGACTAGGGGAGACCAGGGCCTGGAGGCAGCAGCAGTGGGGTCTGGGGTTGGCAAGGGGGTCTGCTTCCCGCCGGGCTCTGTGTCCAGGTCCCCGAGGAAGGGGGGAGGGGAGGAGATGCAGATGAGGGACAGGAAGTCCGAACAGAGAAACCTGCGTCTGGTAGGAGAGAGCCTGGGTCCCGGGGCGCCTCCGTTCTTGGGAGCGGTGAGCCCCATGATGCAGGAAGGGAGGGCGCTCTGGGCCGTGCGCAGGTGAGCCTGGAGCCTGCGAGGTGCCCGTTCATTTGTACCACTGGGGTGTCGGTGAATCACAGGGAGACCCGTATTCCTGCTGCATAAACAGAGATGCCAGCACTCTGGTGTCTGCAACACCCGCAAACCCTTTGCTCTGGCTCCCGGGCACTCTGGGCCTCAGGAAGTTTCCAGAACTCCAGGGTTTGAAGGTTCCGCAGGTCTTGAAGCTCGGAGTGCCACTGGACTGGGAGGGGCACAGAATGCCCACATCCCATGGAGACCCGGGGAGGGGGTCCTGGAATTCCAGCGACCCATGGGAATCCAGAGAGCTCTGGCTCCAAAGTCATCTCTCTGAGATAAAAACAGTCAAGAAAGACAAATTAATCTAAAGCGGCTGAGCCAGCTCCTGATTGGTTCCTTGGTGGTGTCAATGAATGGGTATGAGAGTGAGTGAGGGAGTGAAGAGAAGATATCCTTTCAGAGCTGTGCTGCTCGGCCACACACACGGGGACACATGGGGACATGTGGGCAGGAAGGGTCGGTCTGTGCACGCTGCCCGGTGCGGCCTCCCCAGGACCCTGTGGGACGCGGATGCCACGTGGGGAGTGTGACACAGTGTCCCTGGTTCACAAGCTGCTTGTGTTCAGACTCCTTTTCATTAAGGACTCTTTAAACATTATTGGTGGTCCCAAATAGCATTTGTTTATGTGGCTTATATTTGTTTCTTTGTTTTTTTTTTAGTTTTTATTTATTTATTTGGGAGACAGAGTGCACAAGCAGGGGAGGGGCAGGGAGAGAGAGGAAGAGAATCCCAAGCAGGTCCTGAGCTGGCAGCATGGAAACCCAATGCTGGGATCGATCCCAGGAACCATGAGATCATGACCTGAGCCAAGATCAAGAATCGGGCACTTAACCAACTGAGACCCCCGGGCGCCCCAACACAGCTTATGTCACTTAATATGTACCATGTTACTAAAGTTGAGAAGTGCTTTTCATATGTATTCCTTCATTTAAAAATATCAATAATGGGGTGCCTGGGTTGCTCAGTGGGTGAAGCATCTGACTTCAGCTTGGGTCATGATCTCATGGTTTGTGAGTTCGAGCTGCACATCGGGCTCTGTGCTGACAGCTCCGAGCCTGGAGCCTGTTTGCCATTCTGTGTCTCCCTCTCTCTCTGCCCTTCCCCTGCTTGTGCTCTGTTCTCTCCCTTTCTCTCTCTCTCTCAAAAAAAAAAAAAAAAAACCCAAAAACCAAATACATAGATAAAATGAAAATAACAATAATAAATAATCACATGGTAACACAAATATAATGAAAAACAACTACTTTCCTAGACAGAAAATTAGCAAGAAGATTGGTATTGGTTTACAAATCTCTTCAATGTCTGGCTTAAACGGAAGCAACTGGTTCTCCTGTCTGCTTCTGCACTTAATCTATGGTAAAATCCCTTGTCACTTGCCTCTGGGAGACCCCCCTGTACATGTGAGAGACGAAAAAGGAAATGAAGCTTAGTGTTGTTGTGAAAACGGTTTGACGTCATGAACTCTCTGGAAGGGCCTTGGTGACGCCCAGTGGTGCCGGGAACATAATTTAAGAAGTGTGGTTAATGGGGGCTCCTGGGTGGCTCAGTCGGTGAAGTGTCCAACTTCGGCTCAGGTCATGATCTCGCGGTTCATGGGTTCGAGCCTCGCATTGGGCTCTGTCCTGACTGCCAGCTCAGAGCATGGAGCTTGTTTCGGATTCTGTGTCTCCCTCTCTCTCTGACCCTCCCCTGCTCATGCTGTCTCTCTCTCTCTCACTCTCTCAGAAACAAATAAAACATTAAAAAAAATTTAAAAGTAGAAGTGTGGTTAAGAGTGTGGCCTTTCAAGCAGGCTGCCTGTGGGAGGAGGGGTCCTCGGATGCCAGGTCCATCTGGGACCAGTTAAGTGACCTTAAAGAAGGTATTTGACTTTTCTGTGCCTCACTTCCATCCTCTATAAAATGGGATAATAGGGCCCACTTCAGAGAATTGGTATGGAAATTAAGCAGTGCCAGGCACATATTAAATGCTGTGTGGGCTATATGTCTAGGCACACATATACATATACATGCTATATGTGTGTGTATATGTATATACTGTACGTGAATATGCATACATGCGTGTGTACTGTATATAACACGTACTATATATACACTGAAGCCAATAAAGTATTTTTAAAGATACTACCACAAAAGTCATGCATTTCAAATTTTTCTTTAATGTTGATTTATTTTTGAGAGAGAGAGAGAGAGAGAGAGAGAGAGACAGAGCACAAGTCGGGGAGGGGCAGAGAGAGAGAGGGAGACACAGAATCCGAAGCAGGCTCCAGAGCCCGACGCGGGCCTTGAACCCATGAACTGTGAGATCATGACCTGAGCTGAAGTCGGACACTTAACCCACCGAGCCACCCAGGTGCCCCAAAAGTCACCCATTTTGCATCATTTCTAAGAATCAGAATTTTAAACACCGCCATTTCTTTAGGCAGTATTTCGGTCCCCTTACCGGGGCGCGGGACCTTTTGGGCACAGCCATGGTTGTGCACAGGGAGTGCCCCACAGAGCAGAACCGTAAGTGCAGGATTTGGATGAGCGGTCAGCTGTGCAGCCCCAGGGGCCGGCAGACTGCTCCCCTCCTTGCTTCCCTGGAAACCAGCTCAGGGCTTGGTGACAACTTCTGCCTGTGTGCCTCATCTTCTCTTCGTCTGTTTGCTGGTGACGTGACCGTCTTCATTTGGCTGCCCAACCGAGAACATCTGGCCGCTGGGCAGGGCAGAAATCAAAGAAAGAGCCTGCGGTTCCAGGGCCCAAGGATTTCCTGAAA
The DNA here is from genome assembly GCF_008692635.1 of Crocuta crocuta. Taxonomy (NCBI): domain Eukaryota; kingdom Metazoa; phylum Chordata; class Mammalia; order Carnivora; family Hyaenidae; genus Crocuta; species Crocuta crocuta. The sequence continues at coordinate 3,401,032 of NW_027551562.1, read as the reverse complement.
CCCCCTCCCCCTGCACCTGGCTGTGCTCAGTCAGGGGCGCCTCGCATGCTGGGAGTCTTGTCCCGAAATCCTTTTGTCTGGAAGCTCGCAGTTGTGAGCATTACAGAGACACATACATCCCTTTAGCATACTTCCCTTTGGAAGTAAACACATAGGTTCAAAAAAGAAAAGATACACGGTTGGCGTGGATTATGTCCCTGTTGCATCACACTTGTGTGAAGGAATCAGGGAAATCTCGCCCTGAAGCCTCTTCCACCTGCTTCTCGTGTAGACTGCGGCCCTGGCTTCTTCATTAGTTCAATTACCGAGTGTCCACCAGGTGCTTGCCTGTGCCAGGCGGACTTCAGAGAGCTGGGGACGCCTCAGCAAACAAGCGATCCCTTGTGAAATGTACATTCTGGCAGAGGGGACTTCTGCTAAAACTCCGAAGTTGGGAAATGGAGTCTTGTGTTTGTAGGAGGGTGTGAAGTACTCAGAGAGAATCACTGGAATGCTGCCCATGGACGGTGGCTGGGGCTGGCCACACTCAGGACGCTTCGAGGAGAGAGCCTTGTCCACATGGAGCCCGAGGAACGGTCACTGCCAAACCCTAAGGGGGCAGGGGCATCCCTGGGGACTCTGAGCAGCAGACACCCTGGGGAGCCCCTGCAGAGCAAGTGAGCGGCTGGCAGATGGTCAGGGAGGAAGGCCTGTCGTTGTAGCGTCCTTGGCCTGCGGGTGACCAGCATCTCCCAAGTGTGACACCATGCCTCTTGATGGACCGCAGTGACCTCCTATGGCTAATCCCCGAAGCTCCTCAAATCGCAACCTTGCCTCCTCTGGGAAAGCACCCGTGCACCCACCTCTGGGCCCCGACCCCTCCTCTGGGTGCCCATGACCTCCCATGTGGGCCTCCTGCCCCCCCCCCCAACGCCAGATNAATCAGGTCTCCCCATCAGCTGGGTCTTTTCAGTTTTCTCCCCGCCAAGCGGTCCTGAATTGCATGACCGCCTGCCTCTGTTCAGGAGCACCACCAGCCCCCCAACATCGGAGGCCCTTAGGGCCCTCCTCGAATGCTGGCTCTCCTCCGGGACCCTTCCCATCCTGTCTTCAAATGGACTCGTCCCCTTCTGCTTCAGAACCCGGCTCGCGCTCTCCCTGCGCTCCTCCCTGACGCTCAGCATGTGCTGCCTGGCATTTGCCTGTCAGATTCCCCTGGAAGATGCTAAATTCTATGGGGCAGGACGGGGTTCACGCCTGAAAGGGTGGCCTGCACGCCATGGTGTGGCGTGCTGCGGCCGGAGAGCTGGGGAGTCCTTCCCTGGCTGCCTGCTCGGCCTGTCAGGAGGGACCGGTTGCTCAGAGGCTTTGGTGCCTCATTCCTGAGCATCGACTGCCCCTTCCACCTGCCCTGCATGTACGAGCAGCTCAGCACCTGCAAGGTCTGTGCGTCCTCTGCCAGGAGGGTCCCCCTGTTTCTTCACTTGGCAGGTGTGTCTGCCCAGCCCTTACCATCAACAGCAGGACCATGTCCTTGGGAAACTGACACTGATGCCCCGTGTGCTTTAGTGCTGGCCTCTGCCCGTCAGCCTGTTCCCCGCGGCCCGCTGCCATCTCACCACGGTGGACCGAACCGCTAATGGGCCAGGAGGATCCATGTGGCCCCGCGCTTGCAGGGACAGGGAACTCTGTCTTTAAAGGGCCAGATGAGGGGCACCTGGGTGGCTCAGTCGGTTAAGTGTCCGACTTCAGCTCAGGTCATGATCTCACGGTTTGTGGGTTCGATCCCCGCGTCGGGCTCTGTGCTGACAGCTAGTTCAGAGCCTGGAGTCTGCTTCAGATTCTGTGTCTCCCTCTCTCTCTGACCCTCCCCTGCTCACGCTGTCTCTCTTTCACACAGAAATAAATTTAAAAAAAAATATTTAAAAAATTTAAAAAAAAAAGCAGATGGTAAATATTTTCGGCTTTGTGAGCCAGATGATCTCTGGTGTAACTGCTCTGATTTGGCCCCTATAGAACAAAAGGGGGCCGCAGGCGTGCATACGGGAATGGGTGTTGTGTTCTAGTTTAAGACTTCATTTACACAAACGGAAGCCAGGCTTGAGCCAGGGTCTGTGGTTTACTGACCCTTGGTCTCCACCCCGTCTAGGCTGTGGAGAGAACAGCTGGATTAGCCCGTGCGTTGCACTGTGTGCTGATTCCTCTGTCCCCGCTTCTGCATCTGGGCTCTTTGGGAACACGGGCTGGGTCGAACTAAGCTTTGCACCCTCTGTGCCTAGCCTTGTGCCTGGCACAGGGCAGGGAGCCAGGACACGCAAGTGCCTCAGTGAGTGAGGGTTGATGGTTCCACAGGTACTGAGCCTAGTCCTCTGGGCTAGGCCCGCCCCTTCCCTCCGGGTGTCTAAGCCGGGCCCCCCCACCCCCTCCCTAAAGTAAAGCGCCTCCTTTAGGTGCACACCATTTCTGGAATGATTTTATTGAGCTCTGGGTGGGGAGGGCACCTCTGGAGGCCACCCTGGGAGGCGTCCGTTCAGCCCTCTAGACTCTGACATCTGGGAATGCCTCTCTTCTGGAAGCCAGTAGACAGACCCACAGATTTGTCCAGCCTTGACCAGGGCCACCTGGATTGAGCTGTCCGCGGAGCTGTGATGGGGGGCTGGGGCAGGTAGAGCTTCCCGTCTGCTACTGGTCCCTGGAAAGGAGGCACTGAGCTGTGAGACCCGCCAGCGGGCAAGCCGTTTCCTGCATGAGTCTCCCCATACGCTGAGGCAGAGCCTGCTGTGCCCCACACACATGGTCTCATTTAATCATCATACCAGCCTCTGCCCTGGGTAGTATCATCCACATTTTATACAAGGCAGACCAGGTCACAGAAAAGTGACTTGCCTGAGCTCACATAACCCAGGGGCAGAATTGGGATTTGAATTTAGCAACTTGACGCTGGGGCCTCTGCCCATAACCCCCGTGCCAAGCTAACGTGCAAGAGACAGGATCCAGGGAGGGAGGAAGCTACCGCTGCAGCTGCGGACACCCTGCCACAGAGAACCACAGTGATCTGCCCGGGACCACACAGCATTTGTATTAGAGGCAAGATTTAAAGGTGGGGGATTCGGTTTCTCATCCAGCACTTTATCCACAGGTCCAAACCCCTTGGGCTTTTCGCCTGTAATCAACAGAGGCAAGGTCCCTCCCTCCACCTGGGGTAAAACGACCTCTCGCCGCATCCTTTGCTAAGAAGCAGCCCCTTCTCCTGGGGGGTGACTGTGCAGACGTGCACCTGAGTTGGCCAGGATGGGTGTCCTGGGCCTGGGATCAGCCTGATCTGGGGTCAAGAATGAGCACTCAGGTGGGCTTGGGCAAGTCCGCTTGCTCTCTGACCTGTTTTCTCATCTGGCACCTGGGGCGGCAAGGCCCACCTTGGCTGAGGTGTTCTGCGAATTGAGTACAGCCATGTGTCCGGGTGTCCAGCGTCACCAAGGCCTCCATTCCCGGCAAATGCAGCCACTTGCTCACTTACCCCCGAAGCCCCGTCACCCGCTCTGCACCAGGAGTGCGGCACAGCCCGCCCGCTGCATTCAGCTGCAAAACTCCAGCCACTTGACTGCCTGGGAGCCACCACTGTGACCTCAGGAAACCATGTCGGGCTGTTCCCACCCCGGCGCCCGGGGCTGCTCACTTTTTCGTTCTTGCCCTATAATTGCAGGCTTTTACAGTGGTTTCTCTGTGCCCCAGAGCCCCAGTATTCTCTCCATTTCTCTCTGACATGGAATTATATATCAGGAACCCACAGCAATTAGGCTCCTGGCTCCTCAGTGGATGCCTTTTTCTACGGAGGCTTTAAGTCTTCATCAACTCTGTCTTCTGGAACAATCTGCAGGAACCCAGACCCTGGGTGCTGGTTGGGGAGTGAATGATAGGAGAGCGAACAGCACAGGCTGGGGAGTTGTCTGGTGTCCAGGAGACGCCAGGGCTGGGGATGGCCGTCAGCTCAGAAACCCAGGCCAGCCTTCCAACTCAGTGCCACCTTTGGGAGAAGCGGCCGGACCCGTTCACCTGCGGAAGGGTGATGCCCGCTGCACGTGGCAGTGCTGACTGGTGCAGAAGAGCTCTGTCTGAGGGGGGTGCCCCCTGGATTTGTGTCCCGGCTGTGCCACTTACAGGCTGGGCGACCTCGGACAAGTCTTAACCTCTCTGTGCTGCAGATTTGCATCTGAAAAATTGGGATGAGTAAGACTTGTTCAACTCCCGTTAGAAAGAGATATTTTTTGAGTGGTTAACCATCCATTATCTGGGGAGAGTGCCGGGCCCCCTGCAGGCCTTATGGAAGTCCCAGGAATCCCATGAGAGCGGACTGTGCATTTGACACAGAGCAGGAAGGGTGGCTGGCTGTGGATTGCCGTCGATGGCCCGTCTCTTCTAAGTGTTTTGCGTAAACTCTTGGCCCACCGAGTTGTGGCTTTGAGGCGGGTGTTAGGTTCAGCATCACCAGCCCTGCTTCAGAGGAGGGGAAGGGCACAGAGATGCCGAGATACTTGGCCAGTGGTCCCAGCAAAGATTTGGCAGACAGGATCAGACTCCGGCAACTTGGCCCTGACTCCACGCGCTCAGGCCCCCAGCTTGAGCCTCTGGGCGTATGGGGAGACACGGTCTCGCACCTGTCTGGGTTGTGACCTGATGCGTGCTGTGACAGAGGCGTGCCTCAGAGCAGGGTCTGTTAGTCTTTTGGCGAATGCAGGTCTAGAACCCAGAGTCTGCCTCTGTGGTGTTAGGAAGACCTAGCAATCCCTCAGGAAGAGCTGTGCTGCACCATACCCCTCCCCCCCCACTCTGTGCAGCCCCCTTTAGTCTGTCCAGAGGCAGAAGGCCCCAGATTGGGGGGAGAAGGGGAGAAGACAGGGGTGGGGGTGGGAGACCACAGAGGAATGAGGGCACGGCACAGACGCATCTGTTTGGAATCAGACAGCCATTGAGCACAGTTGGCCAGAATGCCGGTTCTCTTTGGCCAGAAAGCAGTTTGGAAGCATTCTGCAGAATATCGAAGCCGAGCCAGCTCTCCTGAGTTCCGTCCTGGTCTCTTGGTCTCTATGCTCTAATGCCCATTTTCCCAGTACCTCGGCCATGCTGGAACTGGGCGACCTCCGGTTTGCACATGAAACTTGATTTCCTGGTAGGGGCTGGCGGGCAAGACACACGGCCACCGAGTGACTCCCTGGCAAGGACTTGAGCCCAGGTTTGTGGATGACAGTGCTTGGACCCTGCGCCAGCTGTGCCGTGGGGTCAAGCACTTGAGACCAGAAAGCCTGAGTCCCGTTTCCTGCTCTGTCCCAGACCAGCCTCGTGCAAGTGGGATGCCCTCTCTGAGCCAGACCTTCAGCTATGACCTATGGTATGTGATGCGACACATTCCCACAGGGAGGGTAGAAAGAGATCCAACCACAGTGAGCCTGTGTCGAAGCTTCCCAAGTCCAGGAAGGACCCATCTGCATTCCGCAGTGGCACTAGTCTACAGGCTCTTCAGCTGGGGAATGTGGGGTTGAGTGGAGCCCTGGGGAGCATGGGAGTTGGGGACAGTCTCCCCATGCCCTCATTCCTGGGAGCCATTTGTACTTTACCTATTATTTTTTAATTTAAAAAATTTTTCTGGGTCTGCATTGTCACACATGCATTACCTTCTGTCCCTTGCTGGCATTCTTTATTGCTTCCTATTTTTCCCCCTTTGCTTTGGGCCTAAGCCTCTGGAAATGAAATCCCAAATCCTGGAAGGCTTTCTTGTTAAATCCAGCCTCTGGGACAGCTCTAGGTCAAGGTTCTGGGGAAACTCCAGCCCAGCATTGGGTTTAAAGGTGCCATTCTTTTTCACGGTTTGTTTTGTTTTGTTTTTGGTACTCTTATAAAAGTAGCCATGACTGGTGAAGAAAATCGTGAAAGTAGAGAAAAGTGGAGTGGCCCAGGGGGCAGGGGTGGATAACTCGTAGGGCCACCCCTCCCAGAAAGTACCTACTTTAGCATTTTAGAGTATTTCCCTTCTCTGTATTTTTGGCTCCTGTATTGGTAAGGCCGTAATTCTGATTCTGATACGGTTTCTTTTTTTGTTGTTGTTTTTTTCCTATTTAAGAGCATAGCAGATGTTTCTCTGTGTTATTTTGAATTCTTCTTGAACATTATTAATGATGCAGACTTTTCCATCATATAATGGGTATTTGAACATTCCACGTTGCGCTTAATACTTTCCTTAAGGTGGAGCACGTTGGAACTCTCTGGAATTTTGCTCTTAAAAATAACATGGTGGGGAGCCTGGTCAGGAGGTTGAGCGTCTCACTTCGGCTCAGGTGATGATCTCAGGGTTCGTGAGTTCGAGCCCCGTGTCGGGCTCTGCGCTAGCAGCTCAGAGCCTGGAGCCTGCTTCTGATTCTGTGTCTCCGTCTCCTTGTCCCCTCCCCCACTCATACTGTCTCTGTCCTTCAAAAATGAATAAATGTTAAAAATTTTTAAAAAATAACATGGTGATAAACCTCTTTGGGCACAAAACTGCACGTCAAACCATCTCCTGGAGGAGAATTACAGAGCGGAAGGAAGAGCGCTTTCGGGGGCCTCTGGTGACCCACATGAATGCCCTGTGGACGTCTGGCAGAGGTAGTGGGAACACAGCCTCCTCGCAGGGGGCGCGCGTTGCCCCCGAAGGGGGTTCCTACCCATGCACTCCCGACTCCCAGGGAAGGTCCCGGGTGGGCCAGGCTCCACACCTGCTCTTGAAGCAGCTCTAAGGAGCCATGATGGTCTAGGTTCAGTTCCTTGACGCTGGAATGACTAGCAGCACTTGGAAGCCGGAAGCGGCAGGACACAGAAGGTTCTGGTAAGCTGGAATAGGTTTGTCCCGAGCAAGATGGAGGAGCGTGCACAGCACGCACACACCCACACGGCGCATGCGCCTTGCGGGGCCCCGCTCTTCCGTCTTCGTCGTCATCGGCCTGGGAATGCCCGCGCCCACGTGATGTGCGCATGCGCCTTGCGGGGTCCGGGCTTCCATCTTCGTCATCATTGGCCTGGGAATGCCCGCGCTCACGTGGTGTGCGCATGCGCCTTGCGGGGCCCGGGCTTCCTTCATCACTGGCCTCTGCGCCTCTGACCCAGAATGCCTTTCCTTCTTGGTGGAGTCTTTGGAACCCCTGGGATCTGAGCTGCTCCACGCACTCTGCTCCCATGCTGTGGTCACACCACCTGGAATGTTCCATGGCACACAGCCCGCGTTCAGTGCCCAGGAAGTGAATGAGCGAATGGTGAGTGGGGGGGGAGTGTACAGACCTTCTCAAGGGAGCCTGAGCCACGGCATTTGGCCACATTCATTTATTAGATTCTTTATTTTAAATGTTTATTTAGAGAGAGAGGGAGACACAGAGTCCGAAGCAGGCCCCAGGCTCCGGGCTGTCGGCACAGAGCCCGACTCGGGTCTCGAACTCACGTACCGTGAGTCATAACCTCCACTAAAGTTGGGCGCTTAACCGACTGAGCCGTCCAGGCGCCCCCATGTATTAGAATCTTAACGTGTGCCTGGCCTCCAATCCCGGACGCCTCCCAGGTCACCCTACGAGGTAGTTCTGTCATCGTCCTGTTTCTGACTTTTGCCACCTTGATGTTATCGCAGATACATTTCCCTCAGGTTTTCCTTTTATAAAATTTCTATGCACCAGATTTTTTCTCCCTCTAACACATGTGAGAACATTCTGGAACATGCTTAATGGTCTCCGCCATACTCTGGCCAGCTCAGTAATTCCACCTTGGAGTGGGATTGCGGGGGCAGAGAGCATGCCTGGATGCAGCTTGCCCAGGACTGCCGGGTGGTCCGGAGAGTGGCTGACCAGTCCGCCCTCCCTCTCCCGGCCGTGAGGCCCTGTGTCTACACTCACCACAGACGCTTGCCTGATTTTTGCCAGGCTAGTAGGTGGCCAGTGATGCCTCATCCTGCCTGCATCTGCATTTCTTGGATGGCTAACGAGGCCCCGGACTTCCGGGCCCTCCCTGCCCTCGGCCTGGCCGCTCACCATCCCCCAAACCCCCAGGATCACTCTCTCTCCTGCTTGTCCTTGGAGGTAAGGATAGACATTTGCCCCTTCACTGGGCTCTGGTCCCAGGCCCCTCCTGAATGCTCCCCATGCCGGCCTTCCAGAAAAGCAGGATGAGATCACGTTTACAAATGCAGCTCAGGGCTCTCACACCGCTGGATCACTGTACAGGCTGTGCAACCTCCACCGAGGGTCTTAACCTCTCTGAGCCTGAGTCCTCCCTTGCAAACCAGGTATTAAAAACAGCACCTCCTGGGAGGGCGTTCTTGAGAACTCGGAGGTATTATTTACACGCGGTGTTTGGCAGCTCATTTAGCTGAGTGCCGGGTGGCTGTTGGGGACTGGAGCCCTGGTCATCCTGCATGGTCATTACCTGTTGACTCGACTGGCCGCCGCAGCCTGAGAGGACGCCCGGGGCGAGGCTGCTCTCGCTGCCTCTTACATTTTCAGCTCCCGACGGTGCTGGGCAAACAGCAAGACAGTAATGATGGGTTGGTCTAGATGCCATTTTAAAGTCCCTTCCTGCCCTGAAGTTCTGCGATCAGAGGAAACTCTCCTTCCTAAGGTTTCTCGGTGGGGCTTTATTACACACTGCGGGTAATTACAGAGGCTGGGACAGCGGCGGGAGCCCTGGTGCCTGACGGCCACCTGGTGCGTGTCTGGGGCTGTCCTCTTTCCGCTAACGGCGGCTGGAATTCTGGCAAAGGCAGGGCCTGTCCCTTCCCAGGACCGCGAGAGGCAGCGGTGCAGGACCCAGCCGCGAGCTGGCGGTCCCCAACTCCCTTCCCCGGGGGGCTGGAGGGCGGCATCTGGGGGCGCATGAAGATCAGGAAAGTCCTGGAAAGCAGGAGCCGTGGAGGCCTTTGGAACGTCCAGTCCTGGGGTCACAGTCTCCTAGGCCCACGGGGGTCACGGGGATAACACAGGTGGATAAAGAGGCCCGGGTGGGCGGTAGGGAGTAGTGGGGGTTGGTGACAAACAGGCAGACTTTTATGGGAAGTTTTCTGACTTTTAAAAGTTATCGCTAGGGGCACTTGGGTGGCTCAGTCGGTTGAAAATGTCCGAGTTCGGCTCAGGTCGTGATCTCACAGTTCCTAAGTTTGAGCCCCGGGTCGGGNTAAGCGAAAGTCGGACGCTTAACCGACTAAGCCACCCAGGTGCCCCTAAAAAAATTTTTTTTAAAGTTATAGCTAATTCAGGGGCACTTGGGTGGCTTAGTTTGTTGAGCGTCCATATCGATTTCAGCTCAGGTGGTGATCTCTCGGTATGTGGGCTTGAGCCTGTATCGGGCTCTGTGCTGGCCATGCAGAGCCTGCTTAGGATTGTCTCTCTCCCTCTCTCCCTGCCCTTTCCCTCTCCCCAAACAAATAAACTTAAAAAAATTCAGCTCACTCAAAATCTCGTCGATTGCTGTATGGTCCAGATGAAACATGCCATGAGGCAGCAGTTTCCATACCCTCTGATTTAACACAAGATTTGACAGACTGGGAAACTGAGGCTCAGGATTTGGGAACTGGCCAGAGGTCCCCTCAGGTGGGGACCCTGAGGGACGTAAAGCACAGCCCTTTGTGGCTTAGTGTTGGCATGTTGCCCACCACCCTGACGGACTCCTCCTGCTTTCCCCAGGGCAGGAACTGAAGCCCAGAGAAGCAAAGGGACTTTCTCTGAGTCACACAGCTTTGTAATGGCAGAGTCGGAGTAGGGCTGGGCCTCTGAACCCACGTGGTCCTGTCTGGCCACCACGCTGCCAGAGAGGACCCTGGAATGGTTTTGGCAAAAGTCTGGCCAGGAGCTTGGCACGGGGCATGTTCTGAGCAGCTAACAGTCAGCAGTCAGCGGCTGGCCCGCCCATGGGCAGTAGTGGCAAGGGACTGTGGCTGCCCGGGGAGGGCAGTTCGCAGGTAGTTTGTAGGCGTGCGGAGCTAACAGACTCCGCCCTGACAGTGCAGAGAACACCTCTGGCCTCTTCGGTAGGTCTGTGCAACCAAGTGCCTGGAGTCTGATCGAAGGACATGCCCTTGCCCTGAGCTGGCATTCTTAAGAGTCTGCCCGTGAAGTCTCAGACAGAGTGGGAGGTGTTTATCCTCCTTTGTGGTCAGCCCCGTGGCCTAGGAAAATGAACCTGGCCTTGCAATTATGAGAGTAATGATCCAGTGCTAGTTCACCGCGTCCTGGCTCTGACACCGGCTGGCCATTTCCATAATTGTCGCCCTGCTGACATCACAGAACTATTTATTGTGAGAGTACGGTCCAGCCGATGGATCCAGATTGCCAAAGAAAATGCTAGAGGAACGGTAAATTATATTTGGCCTCAAATTCCTTTTGAGCCCGGGTGGGAATAATAGGGAAGAGTCAGAGCATTCGGCAGGTGCAGTGGCCCCAAGGCAGGAATGAACTTGGAGAATCCAAGAACAGATATGGAGTTAGCAGGACTGGACCAGAGAGATCAGGGGAGAGCGTGTAAGGCAAAGCAGAAGGAGGTGACCCACGGCTGTCAGGAAGTGGGGGAGGTCCCTGGAGGGAGGGCCAGCTGGCTGGCATCGCATGGGAAGGCGAGCTCCTGACCACCCTCTGAGGCACACCTTTCTGCTGAGGCCTGGGAGGGAGAACAGAGAGGGTCCAGAAAATGGGGGGGGGAAACAGTATGGCCGGGGAGGAGGATCCCACCGAAAGACAGCGAGGAGCCGGGGTGGGTCATCTGGTGTGGGAGGTGTAAGTAGGGCTTGGCTGGATGGTGAGGAGGGAGATAGATTTCCCAGGTGGGGCTTGGGGTTGGCGGCGGGGCCTGTGCGGAAATCGGGAGGCTTCCTTCCCTCTCTGCGGAAGCCGTAGGTGAGCCTCCTACGGCCAACAGCCCTGCACTGGCAAGGCCGGGAACCCAGCGGACCTTGAGGGTCTTAGCAGGATAGACCCAAGTCATGCCTGGGCTCTGCCTGTGCCCTGCGTCTCCGTCTGGGCCCTGAGGACATAGGACACCCCACCCCACCATTCCTTCTAGCCTCAGAGGTCCCAGCCCCAGGGCAGAATCTCGCTGCCGGAGAATGCCCAAGTCAGGAGCCTCCCGCGGTCCCTTCGCTTCTGCCGGGAGAAGGCACTGTGGTTACAGTCCCACAGAGCAGGCACATGCGGGAAGGCAGGGACTCCCCAGAAGGAGACTGCACAGCTGTTAGAGGAAGAAGGGCAGCCACGGTGACCCCTGGCCATTTGCTTCTCTTGCACAGCACGCATCCACCCTGTGTGCCGTGGCGGGTAGGGGGGGAGCTCAATGGAGGGCTGGTGGGTGTGGCTCTGGGGCACCCTGGGCTCATTAGTGACCCCGAAACCACAGCAAAACGCACGAATGCCCTGTTGCCTGGGAGCATGGTACACGCCACGGGAGAGGGTCCTGCCGAGAATGAACTAGGGCTTGGTCAGCCGGGTTATTCGTTCTCGAGTCCTGAGATTCTGGTGTGTAAGAAATAACACGTCTTTGCTGTTTGTATCACTCTGTCCGTGAACTAGAGCTCACTTCTCTTTAGAGCTGATAGGTCGCGTGCATTTCTCCCGGGCTGGTTTGCCTTTCTCGTCCTTTCCCCACTTGTAAAAACTAGTCCTGTGTGTGTGTTCTTATTTCGTTAAGAGCTCTTTATACATTGTGAAGATTAGCCAGGTGCTGCAAATGTGCTTCCTGGTTTACCTCTAGTTTTCACTGTTGTTCGGGGCATTTAACCCCATAGACAGTCTTTTATTTTTCTTTCAAGGGCCAGACAGTAAATATTTTAGGTTTTGAGAGCAATAGCCTTCTGTCACTGCTTCTTACCTGCCACTGGAGCACAAAAGCCATCACAGGCAACATGGAAATAAATGTGCACAACCTTGTTCCAATAAAACTTTATTTACAAAACAGAGAGCCAGACCATAGTTCACCTTCTGCTGCCTTAGGACAGTTTCCGTTTCTAACGTGCTCCGTCTTTTCCTTTGTGTAAATATGGAATTTTATGCTCAACAGAGAGCCTCCCCGCTTCAAGACTGAGTTTGGGGGGGGGGGTGATTAGAATAAGAAACAAGTACTCAGAGGTGGTGTGAGCAGGATGCCCCGTGAGTGATTCGTTCTGTGACTTGGTTCTGGACCGGGCATCCTAGATATGCTGGCACGAGCCTGCACATTGGCCGTCCCGAGTCCCCAGGGGAAGTGAGGGAGGGCGCTGCTGTAGACAGGGGCCCAGGACGGGGTCAAGGCCAGAGGCGTGGAGACCCGAGCAGGGGGGGCCAGAGTAGAGGAAGGTTCTCGGGGTTGCCTGTGTCCTGTGCCCTCCCCTCTGGCCTTTGTTCTCACCGCCAACCTTGGAAAATGTGTTCTCAGGACACTAGAAAAGCGTGTGCAGTCCCAGGTAGCCCCGAAGGGACCCCGTGTGAGGATCCCCAGCTTCCCCAGAAGCCACTGCTCCCTCTCCTCCCCCCAAATCTGGGCCCTTCTATGGACTGAGTTGTCAGCCTGATGTTAAAGAATCACACGTGAATTTCACACCACGCCGGAGGAGACTCCTCTAGACATTTCTTCTGATCCTTTCTTGCGGGTGTTCTTACACCCGGTGCTGCACGTAGGCGACAGCTCGGCTGTCCAAAATCTTAATGAGAAACTCAAAAACCCCAGCAGGTTTTGCAGGGGGCAAATGGGGAGATGCGTTTGCTTCTCTGGATTTGCGGGGTCCGGTGGCTCTTCTCCTCCTTCCCTCCCGGCCTGCCTCCCCTGCTCACCGTGGCTGGGCTGGGCTCCAAGTGCACTCACAGAGAGAGACCCTTCACCTTTCTGCACCTTGACGGATGCCCCTTAAGAATGGAAGTGATCGGGGTGCCCGGGTGGCTCAGTCAGTTAAGCGTCAGACTCTTGGTTTCGGCTCAGGTCATGATCTCGTGGTTTGTGAGCTCGAGCTCTACACTGATGGCCCAGAGCCTGTTTGGGATTCTCTCTCTCTCTCTGCCCCTCTGACATTCATGCTGTCTCTCCCTCTCTCTCAAAATAAATATGTAACATTTTTTTGAAAGAAAAGCTAAAACAAACAAACAAAAAAGAGTGGGTGTGACTGTAACAAGGTCTGTGGTCTGTAGCCAAGGGGAAGAGGGGGTGACTTCTAAGTCATGTGCCACCATCAGCACCAGCCCTGGGCCTGGCAGCCTGGATTCAGCGACTGACATTGCCATCTACTGGCTGTGTGACCTTGGACAAGTGACTTCACCTCTCTGTACTTGCCTAACGAGGGAGGAACACAGGGCCCCTAATCCTAGGTTGTTTGGAGGATGAAATGGCTTAACCCACCTCGAGTGTTTGAAGCAGTTCACACGTGAGTAGTTAGTGTTAGCTGCCGTATATGTAAAGTGTGGGACACCTAGTAGGTCCTGTGTCGTTAGATGTGCCAGAACGTTTCCATTGTATTCATCTTCACTACTTCCTCAGGGACTTAGAGATTCCCTGCGTATCTACCTCCCCGCGCGCCGCTAATGACAGCCCCGAGCCCGGGTAACTTTGCTTCTCCGTGTTTAACAGGCTTTGGCTTGATGAGAATTTTCAGGATGTGTCTGCTGATCTTTTAAAACCCCCTGAGATGAGTACTTACTGCCACGATGCGCAGGTGTCAGAAGGATTTAATTCGGGCACTGGATAATAACGCCGGGAATGGCGAGGGTTTCCATCCTCTCTGCCCTCTGTCGGCTGTGGCCACGAGCACCTCTGTTGATCACTTAAATTCCTATCGGAAAAGTCACTGGTTATTACTGGGAATTTCACAGAGTGAGGACTTAGGAAGAAAGAACTGGAGGCTGGCCTCCCCAGACTCCGACTCCATCCCATCATCCATCCCTCCTGAGCGATTTCACCCTTCGTCCCCAGGCTGTGGTGGCTGCCCCCGAGCAGAGGAGAACCCCCTCTCCCCCCAAGTCCAAGCACACAGCACTGTCAGTGGTGATGAGATCAGACGCCTGTGCCCTGCGTGCGAGTCTGTGATCCACCCTCACTCCACTCTGTCGCGGCTACCGACGTGCCCATTTTCCAGACGAAGAGACTGAGGCTCCAGGTGCTTTCAGTACTGGTGTCAGGCTGGCTGGCAGGCAAGCGGCAGAACCCACTTCTGAGAGCAGCGAGCCCCTCCGAAAGCCCTCCCTCTGCCTCAGCTCATCTCCGATGGCGCCCAGCAGGTCTCCCCCACGCCTCCCGCAGCGTGTTTCATCTGATGTGGGATGAAATGGAAGGATGATGAAATATTTATCGGCCTTGTGGCTGACGGGCGCCTTCCCAGGAAAGCCCAGAGAAGCCGTCTGGAAAGCGGAGCTGGCGCTTGTTAAGATATCCGGGGTGAAAGGTGGTGCCGGCCTGGGGGGCTGCGGCCGTGCTCGCTGTGGCCTGCTGTTTGATTTGATCCATGAGCTTCAAGAAGACAGAGGCTTGGCCTTGTTCACCATTGAATCCCCAGCATCCAAAACAGAGCCTGGCACATTCCGGGCCCCTGTGAGGCTTTGCTAAATGAGTGGTGGCTTCTGGTTGCTCCGTATGAAGCCAAGGGTTTGGACCAGGCGGTTGCAAAGTTCTCTGAACTACAGAACATTGGCCTCGTGAGGCTTCCTCTTACTGACAGTACGGCTCAGACCAGCTGGATGCAGGGAACTCAGTTCTGTCCCAGCAGAGCCTGAGGCAGGCATTCCGGTGTGTGTGGATTACAAAGGAGGTGCTGCAGGAGAAGGGGGAGGGGGGAGGCGAACAGGACAGAGCAGGGGGGAGGAGAAAAGCTGTAGTCAACCATTAGCTGACTCCATGGGAACCCTGGGCACGAAGTGCACCCACCCACCCACCGCAGGATTGACTCAATGCTGCGACAAAGGACACCAGCATCCTGTAACCCCAGGCACCTCAGTCATTGTCGGGGGCTGCCCCGGGGGAAGGGGACCAGGTGTGGAAGGCAGCTCCTGCCTAGTTGGGCAGAGGAGTCGATGGCCACAGAAGGGGGTGGGGCGGGGTGTGACCATGCAGGCTCGGAGCCAATGGCATCTGCTCTGTAGGGACACGGAGCCTTCTAAGTAGCCTGACCCTGGCTGAGAAAGTGAAAACCTGAAACCTGCCTTTCCAGGCGAAGGGACTCCGGAGGTCACTGGCAGCTCCTGGTTACCAGCTCCTGCCCCTCTGTGCCACTCAGGTTTCCTTCTTGTCCCCTAGGCCAGCCCAGAGAGGAGAAAAGTCACGGGTTTTCTGGTCTTCGCGTCCCTACCGTGGGCAAGTGTTTTCTCTTAACTTAGTAACCCTGCGGTGTGGGTCCTGTAATGCCGCTGTGGCGTAAGCCCCGGCTCTTGGGGTAAAACACCTTGCCCAAGGCCTCGCAGCTGGTGGGTAGCAGTGGTAGGATCTCACCCACATCTTCTGGGCCCAAACCTGTGACCTCTCTTCTCTCCATATTGTCTCCGTGAGCTTGGGTTGGGGGAGAAGAGGCATCCCTCTGTATATAATCTTCTAAGGCTCCCACTTGCCTTTAGAGTAAGGCCAGGCCTCTGGGCCTGGCTTCCGAGGCCCCCCGGGGTTTTGCTACCTTCCCTCCTGTTCTGTCGCATCCCTCATGTCGCCTGCCACTACCCCCAGCTGTGGTGTCAGGGCGGAACTGGCATTCACTCAAGGCCTAAACGTGTTAGCTCTCGGGTAGGGAGCCCTCACGGTAGGCGCAGGCTGGGTATACCTTGTGTGGGTTGTCTTGTCAAATAGTTGCGAGAATCCATGAAGTCAGCCCTATTTCTCTGGCCTCGTAAATGAAGAAAGAAAAACCCAAAAGGTGAAGTAACTGGCTCAGATTCTCATAGCCAGCAAGTAATAGAATCAGGGATCGAACCCCAAACCCTGCTCTCTTCTCTCCTAGACCAGTGCTCGCCAAGAGAACTGTCCCAGCAACAGGAATGGTCCAGTCCAGTGGCCACCACCCACATGAGGCCATTGAGTGCCGGGTATTTGGCAATGCAACTGAGGAACTACATTGTACGTTGTATTTAATTTTAATGGAAAGTAGCCACTGTGGCCAGTGGCTGTGAAGGACTGAGGAAACCTGGGGGTGTTACTGTACCTGCTAGTTAAGACCTTAGCTTGACGCCAGATGCCGGCAGAAGACATGAGTTTCCTGGATCAGAGACAAAGGACTTTGTTGCTCACAGCACGGCCCACAGCCTGAGCTTTGTGTTTGCTTCATTTCCACTTGCTCCCCAAGCCCCATGGCTTTGCTTCACAGCTGAGGAGCCTTGGTCTTTTATAATGGGCTGCAAGCAAACCTCCCCAACTTTTCCCCTTGGAGGGGGACATTATGATACTGCTCCAGATGGACACACTACCCCACCTTCCATTCTCTATACATCCTTGAAAAGATAGCCCAGCACAGAAGCAGCCAGTAATTCTGCTTCTAAGGCCCATAGATGCAGGGCTGTTTCTCAGCAGGGCCTGCTGTGTTGGGGGTGCAGCTGTAAACCACACGCCTGCCTACACCCAGATACTCCATGTGTGTTCCATTATTCGCTACCCTCCAGGAGCCTATGCAGTTGGCCTCAGTTTCCCCATTTTTCGGAATAAACTGAAGCTCACTTGAGTTCCCCTCCCTGGAAAGTTCCAATTGTGGACTCTTCTGCCTTGTACTCATTGTCAGCTCTGCACATCAACCTCCCCACCCCCCGCCTACCCCACAAAAGAAAACCAAAAGCAAAAACTTGATACATTTATTCTCCTTGCTCCCTTTCAAAACTTGGCCCTACAAGACTCTGGAATTCCTTTCATCTTCTGCCTTACCACGTTCTTCCAGACTCTCTAGATCCAGGGCCAGGGTTGCCTCCTCCCTGAAGCCCTCCCTGCCCCGCACTGTCTATTTCTTCTCTGACACAGAGCCCCGAGTCTCATGCTCTTGACTGGCAGCTCAGGAGAACTTTATCATCCTAAGCTTTCCCCCAACAGTGCCTGTTGTGAGGCTTGGGGGAATGCAGACCAGTGAACAGGGACCCTCAAAAGAACAGATCTGGCAACCACCAACTCCTATTGCACACTCTGACGTGTATTCACAGTTGACTTCCCCACTGCACGTTCCAGGATCTGGTGTCTGTGAATAGGCTTGACTTTCCCAGAAAGAGAAGGGGGTGTTTTGAAGTGACTCAAAGGAAAGCTTGTTGAAACGCGGTTGAGTTTTGGTAAATCCACCCACGAGAGTAGAGAAACTTGACATTTGCCTCCCAAGCCGGCATGAAGAATGAGCCTCATTTCTTCCTAAGTGAGCTGGAGGCGGCGGAATGATGCCTGAGCTGATCTCAGGAGACCAAGGTTCCAGTCCAAGTTCTGATGCTAACCAGCTGTGTGACCTTGGGGAAGACACTCCCCTTTCTGAGCCTTAATTTCTCATCTGTGATGTGGGACTGGAGAGGGGGAAAAGGAACCAGCCCTTCAAGGTACCTTTCTACCCTTCTTTCCACCCCATGCTTCCACAACAACTCTGAGCCTGGGAGAGCCCTGCTTTCCCTTCACAAGACCCAAGTGCCTCCCTGTTCCTTCCTTATCCTACTTTCTGCTGCCTCCCTGAGGAGGACCGGCCTCTGGGCCTCCTCCTGTAAGGATGTAGACCTCCATGCTGGTTGGCCAAGGGAGCACCAGCTGTAAGGATGTGCTGAAAGAGGAGCACTTGATTTGACCCCAGCCATGTTTCTCCAGCTTTAACACATCACACATCATCCTTGACAACCACAGCAAGCCCTCACTAGGTGAGGCGCTATGCTGAGAACTTGATATCATCTCTTGCAGACTCTTTGCATTTTGCAGTTGAGGATATCGAGGCACAGAGAAGTGAATGGCAGAGCTGGAAGTCAGATCTTCTCAGCTCCTACTCCATTCTTTTTTTTTTTTTATGTTTTATGTTTTTTTTATGTTTTATTTATTTTTTTATGTTTTATTTATTTTTTTTATGTTTTATGTTTTTTTTTATGTTTTATTTATTTCTAGGAGAGAGAGAGACAGCGTGAGCAGGGGAGGGTCAGAGAGAGAGGGAGTCACAGACTCCGAAACAGGCTCCAGGCTCCGAGCTGGCAGTCAGCACAGAGCCTGACNAATGGCAGAGCTGGAAGTCAGATCTTCTCAGCTCCTACTCCATTCTTTTTTTTTTTTTTATGTTTTATGTTTTTTTTTATGTTTTATTTATTTTTTTTATGTTTTATTTANAAGTGAATGTTGGTTGGTTTGAGATTGAATAATTGCAGAATGAGCCCTACATGTGTCAGCTTTGCTGCATAACAAATAGTTCCCAAATAGGCTCAGTGACGTCCAACAAATATTTATTTCTTGTTCATATTACCAGTAAACGATCGGTCAGTTGCAGGCTGGCTGTGGCTCAACAATGTGCCTTGAGTTTTCTCTAAGGCCTGGGCCAAAGGTAGTCATTATCTAGGACATGCCAGACTCATGCTAGAACTGAAAAAAAAACAAAAATGATAATCAGGTTTATTATATTATATATATGTGTGTTGTTGTTTTTTTTACAGAGAGAGAATGTGAGTGGGGGAGAGGGGCAGAGGGAGAGAGAGAGAATCTCAAGCATTTTCCATGCTCAGTGCAGAGCCCAACACGGGGCTTGATCCCATGGCCCTGGGACCATGATCTGAGCTGAAACCAAGAGTCAGATGCTCAACTGACTGAGCCACTCAGGTGCCCCCACCCCCATAATCAAATTTAAGCCTTCTGCTTAGAGATGGCACACATCCTATCTGTTGACATCCTAGTGGCCAAAGCAAGAGAGCTGGCCAAACCGAACATCAAAGAAGTGGGGAGGTACAGTCTTCTCACAGTGAAAGGTAGGGGGCAAGGAGTCAGGAAATACATACTCGTGTCATGCAGTTGGCCATAAACTGCCGACCTCTGCAGCCACATGCATAGGTCTGACCCCTGGCTCTGTCATTTAGTAGCTGGGTGGCCTTCAGGAAGGTATTTCTCCTCACGCCTCAACTTCCTCATCTGTAAAACGGGGATGGTAATTCTAGCCCTACATGAATCTCCTGGGGCTGTCATAACCACGTTCTACAACTGGGTGATGTGAACAACAAAAACTTATTTTCTCGCTTTCTGGAGGCTAGAAGTCCAAGGTGAAGTTGCCGTCAAGGGTGGTGTCTTGGGAAACTTCTCTTCCTGGCTTGTAGGCAGCCATCTTTCTGTCGTGCCCTCACTCGTCTTTCTGTAATGGTTGCGCTGTGCATGCTCTTCAGCGGCTCTTCCTTTCCTTACAAGGACGTCGGTCTGTGGGTGTGTGACTGCACCTGACCTTAGTCACCTACCCATAGGCCCTCTCTCCAAGGACCGTCCCGCAGAGGCGTAGGGCCTCACAAGGAAACACTGAATAGGAGCCAGGTTACTCTTCACGCTTGGTGGTGGCTTGGCCCGAAGGGTACTGATGGGGCATTTCCCTCAGTGGTCATTCCTCATTCCGTTTATCCTTACTTAGGTCCTTGTCACCTCTCCCAATTCCTGGCACAAACTAGGTGCTCAGAAAATACATTATTGGGGCGCCTGGGTGGCTTAGTCGGTTGAGCGTCCGACTTTCGCTTAGGTCATGATCTCGCAGTTCGTGGGTTCGAGCCCCGCGTCGGGCTCTGTGCTGACTGCCAGCTCAGAGCCTGGAGCCTGTTTCAGAGTCTGTGACTCCCTCTCTCTCTGACCCTCCCCTGCTCACGCTGTCTCTCTCTCTCTCTCTCTCTCCTAGAAATAAATAAAACATTAAAAAAAAAAAAAAAGAAAATACATTATTGTTTTCCCACAGTGAAGCAGGAGGGAGTTAATGGGAGCCAGACAGGTTTGGGGGAGCCCTGGGTGTCGCTAACCTGCTGCGACTTAAGGTGTGTCACTGTCTTAGGCAACCAGGACCCACCATCAAGACAAATGTTATACAAATAGCCAGACTTCATTCCTTTTTCATGGCTGAATACTATTCCGTTGTGTATACACACCATACCTGCTTTACCCGTTCAGCTGTTGATGGCCCCTATGGCCACTTCCGTGATTCAGCTGTTGTAAATGATGCTGTGCTGAGTAACATATAGAATTGTTGAATCACTACGTTGTACACCTGAGACGAATATAATACTGTATGTTAACTCTACTGGAATTTAGAAAAAAATAAGAAAATGGCCAAAGGTTTCGCCAGCCAAATCTCAGCAGATTTTCATTTTCTCATGGCCTTTTGCACCCACGCCAAGATAACTGGGCAACATCCAGAACCAGGATGGACTCCAAGAGATTCCTTTTACAAAGATGCTGTTGTAAACTCCAAAGTGGCAGTGATTCTCCAGCCCCCCGCCACAGCTCCTGTGCCCACCAAGAAAGCCCCATAGTGACCCTGCCCAACAGGGCTGGGTGTGAGTGGGCCTCAGGAGAACTCACTCTCGCCACTTTGTGTCCAAGGAAGTTTCTGGGTTTTGTTTATGGGTTTGGGTTTTTATGCCGAGTGGCCACTCCAGCACCACCAGGCTCAGAGTCACCTATTGGGATTCAGTGGGAACACTCCAGACTCCACGTGTGTCTCTTCTTCTAATGCATTTGTGGCCTTGCTTAGGGAGGGATGTATCTAAGGCTGTGCGGTTAGCAGAGGGATCCACCAGTGGGAAAACACCAGCAAAGGACATAGGGACAGCCTGCGTTTCCGAGTCTTCCAGTTGATGTGGTGCGGCTCAGCTCAGCAGTGTGGGTGGATGGCACCATGTGCCTCTTCCCAGCTCACTGCTAATGAATTATTGGCACAATGACTAAGTCTGTGCATTTTGACTCTCGCAGGCTCAATTTTCTCGTCTGGAAAATGGGAGCAATGACACTTTCCATTAGATGTTTCGCATCTGGCACAGAGTAGATGGTGATGGTGATGGAGATGATGGTGATAGTGTTGGTAATGATGATGTTGATGGAGATGATGATGGAGATGGAGATGTTGATGGAGATGATGATGGAGATGATGATGTTGATGGAAATGATGATGGAGATGGAGATGTTGATGGAGATGATGATGGAGATGATGTTGATGGAAATGATGATGGAGATGGAGATGTTGATGATGTTGATGGAGATGATGGAGATGGTGATGATGTTGGTGGAGATGATGATGGTGATGGTAATGGTGATGTGATGATGATGGTGATGATACGATAATGATGAAGATATAATGGTGATGCTACTGCGATTGATATGATGGTGATGATGGTGATGATGATGATGGTGATGGTGGTGCTGATGGAGATGGGAGATGGTGATGAGGATGATGACGATGGCAGCTTTTCCCATGGAGAGGACTCCCTGTATACCAGCCATTGTTTAAACTCTTCACATATGTTGGCCTTCGTAATCTTTTCAGCAACCCAGAAACCAGACACTATCATTCTCCCTATATTACAGGTCAGGAAACTGAGGCACAGTGGAAAAGTGACTCACTGAAAGATGCACTGCCTTGATGGCCTTGAGGGTCACCCAGTGTTAGTTATGCAAGGCCATGTCCCCTGCCCAATGCTCCCCGACCTGTGGCAGGAGAAAGGGTGCAAACAACACAACGTTGATTATCCTGGAAAGTAAATTACTTCAAATTAAACTATTTTATACTTTTTAAAAAATGTCTCCTTTTGTGTTGCTTCTGTGGAGAGTCAGAGGCAGGCCAGCCCGTCCTGGGCCCCGACTCCCTCCTGCCGGCCAAGGTGGCCGCTCTGTAACACTAAGACCTGGGCCTCTGGGCCATCCATTTTTTTTAATGTTTTTTATTTATTTTTGAGAGTCAGAGACAGAGCAAGTAGGGAAGGGGCAGCGAGAGAGGGAGACACAGAATCTGAAACAGGCTCCAGGCTCTGAGCTGTCAGCGCAGAGCCCGACACGGGGCTCGAACCCACAAGCCGTTAGATCATGACCTGAGCCGAAGTTGGACGCTTAACCGACTGAGCCACCCGGGCGCCCCTGGGCCAATCATTATTGACGTGCAGAGGTCAACGAGCGCAGGCATGTGGGCACGGGTGCNTTTTTTTTAATGTTTTTTATTTATTTTTGAGAGTCAGAGACAGAGCAAGTAGGGAAGGGGCAGCGAGAGAGGGAGACACAGAATCTGAAACAGGCTCCAGGCTCTGAGCTGTCAGCGCAGAGCCCGACACGGGGCTCGAACCCACAAGCCGTTAGATCATGACCTGAGCCGAAGTTGGACGCTTAACCGACTGAGCCACCCGGGCGCCCCTGGGCCAATCATTATTGACGTGCAGAGGTCAACGAGCGCAGGCACGTGGGCACGGGTGCACTCAGGTGAGAGGGAGCGAAGAAAGCCCAGGTGGTCTTGACTACCCAGAAAGTCCTTTTCTTGCCTTGGCAGCATGCATATTAAAATTAGAACGACGTAGAACGTTCTCTTCATCCCCACTCCTAGAGGGAAAGCATTTCGCATGCCTCACAGGTGACGGGCTGCGACGGCATGTGGCCAAAGCTACTGCAAATGAGGGCTTATTATCAGTACCATGGTGGTGGGGGGGGGTTCATCTGCCCTTAGTCCTGTTTCAGGAGGGCCCCCCCCTCCACTGAGCATTTAGGAAAAAATCCAGAACAATAATAATACTTCCCGATTCTCAGATTCAAGTAACATCGCCCTTCACAAAATGCCCTGCTGTCTGATTCCTGCCAGTTAGAATGTTCCAGAGGCAGACCCTCCCCTGCCACCACATGATCCTGGACTCACCACCAGCCCAGTTGCAGATGCCTCCTGTCCCGGCCTGTCTTCCATCATGGGGGAAGAACAGCCTCCGGCCCCGCGCTGCCCCTCACTGCTTCTGTGGCCTCACCAAGCCACTCTGTGTGTCTGAGCCTCAGTTTCTAACCCCCCCCCCCATCCCCAGTCTGACGGGAGGCCAGAGCTGCCTTGGGGACTGACTGCCGTGGGGTTGCACAGCACGTGTGGACCCAGCCAGGCGCACCAGAGATCTCCGAACGAGGCGCCCTCCGGCCCCTGGTCTTTGATCTGGGGCAGGAAGTGGTCTCAGATCGGGCGGTACGCAGCTCTCGTCCGCAGTTTGGAGCACACAGCCTCCCCACTCGGTTCCCGTGCCCTGACCCCGCGCTCTGAAGGTGACTGTTCTCTTTCCGTTGGCCGGATGGGCCTCTGCCGTCAAAACAGTGCTTCCTGTGAACACTGGGTATGTGAGCTTAGCTTGCTGCTGGCATAGTCTGGAGAGATCTTCATGCCTTCTCCCTGCAGTAAGTCTGAGTATTTTTTTTTTTTTTTGTCTTTCAGATGAAGAAACTGAGGCTCAGAGAGGTTAAGGAACTTCCCCAAGACCACACAGCTGGTAAGTGGCTGGAATTTGAACCCAGCTCTCTGTGACTCCAGATCCTGTGCTCCTTTTTTTTTTTTTTTAATGTTTTATTTATTTCTAGGAGAGAGAGAGAGACAACGTGAGCAGGGGAGGGTCAGAGAGAGAGGGAGTCACAGACTGAAACAGGCTCCAGGCTCTGAGCTGGCAGTCAGCACAGAGCCCGACACGGGGCTCGAACCCACGAACCGCGAGATCGTGACCCAAGCGAAAGTCGGACGCTTAACCGACTAAGCCACCCAGGTGCCCCTCCAGATCCTGTGCTCCTAATTGCTTGTTTTCTCTGCCTTAAACTGCGTTGAAAGGGTTGTCCCCCGCCAGCCACATGTGGGGGACCCGTGACCCAGTTTGTGCGTGCCTCTCCTGGTGCCTCCAACTGCCCGGGACCCAGTCGGCTCCCTAGACATACAGGATGTTTTGAAGGCGGTCCTTTCTTTCTTTTTAAAAAATTTTTTTAAAAAAATTATTTCTGAGAGAGAGAGACAGCGTGAGCAGGGGAGGGTCAGAGAGAGAGGGAGACACAGAATCTAAAACAGGCCCTACGCTCTGAGCTGTCAGCACAGAGCCCGACACGGGGCTCGAACCCACGAACCGTGAGATCATGACCTGAGCCGAAGTCGGACGCTCAACTGACTGAGCCCCCCAGGTGCCCTGAAGGCACCTAATCCCATGCGTTCGGGCCGCGCTCAGGGAATGGGATGTTCCTCAAATCATTGGAAAGTTCTGGTTCATCAAGGGTTTCCCCTTTCTGCTACATTTAAACGCATCAAGTCACCAGCGCGTGCAGCCTGAGAAATGCATTGTGTGACCCGTCATAAAGTGTGTCATACATTTCGTGGGCAGACTGTACCTATAGACCATTTACACAGTGGATATGCCTTTTGTGATTCGGAAAGTAGGATCCTTGACCTCGCGGTGGGAAGGAGGTGGGGCAGGTGGCCGAGGTGGGGTCCAGCCCGGGGCTGGCACCAGCCCAGGCCCCCAGCGCCCTCCTCCCACATCGAAGCCGGCGCCTGGACAGGGGCTAACCTGCAGCAGCCTTTTCTGCACCCTGACTATGACTCGGACCGTCGCCGTTTTCTGGTCTTGCTGCTTGGCACGCTTCCCCTCTCCCGTCACCGAGAGACCCGTTTCCTCACCCTCGAGGCCCTCACTCACTTGTTTTCAGATTTCCTAGAACCTGCTTCTGAAAAATCTTTTGAGAATGAGCAAGCCCCACTTAGTAACATGACAGCAGATGAACTGCCTGATTTGGTCTCCTGAGTCCGCTGAGAAAACTCTAGAGTTGGGGTAGAGGTGGGTGTGGCGTTGGGTTTCAAGCCATCTTTCGGGGGGGGTGGCGGCGAGGCCCCAGCACCTGGGCTGGGGGCCCCACCCCCGCCTCAACTGGAAATGCTGTTTCAATAGCTAGTTTCTGCCTGGGGAAGGTTCTAGTTTAAAGAAAACTTGGAAACCACGAGCTCACTAATGTCCTCGTCCAGAAGTCTGGAAAATTCTGGGTCTGGCTCTGCCATGTCACACTGTGTGAGTTTCGCCAAGTCCTTTACCTTCACTGGGCCTCAGTTTGTCCATCCGTACAATGGGATCCTCGGCTATGGTTTCCCGGCCAGAGCGGCAGTGAGACTTTGATGATGCTCGTGCCGGCACTTCTGCTCCTGCGTTGACAAGGAAAAGTCGTCAGGGCAGGGACCTGACTGAGAAGGGGGTGGTATTTTGATAAAAACAACCCCACCGTGCACGGGGGCCCTGGTTGGGACAAACCCAGAGTCACATTCACTCCAGGAGGGATGAGCCCCCCTCTGTCCGACATTCCGGTATTCCATGGAAGTCACTCAGAGGCTGCAGGCTCTCTGGGAACCAGCCCCCAGGGCCCCAGGGCCGAGCCGGGTGCCTGTCACAGGCTGTGAGCCCCACATCCTGCCTCGCCACAGAGGACCCCAGTGGCCAGGATGCACATTTGCTTGCCACAGCTCTCGGTGGCTGCACAGATGCACGGTGTGGTTTTGTAGTATTTTTGGCTCTGTTGTTTTTGCAAAAGCCAGAGGAAGTCTGTAGGCCGTGCTCTGCCGCCCCTCCCCGAAGGTGACTGGTCTGCCCGGTTCCGGGCAAACAGAGCTCGAGTCACTCCCCTGGGCCGTCTGTGGGCCACCCTCTTTGAGGGTGTCACTGTCAGCAGCCCATTTTCCATGGGAGGACACTGAGGCCCAGAAATGACCAAGACCTCCCCCTCCCCCCACCGCCTCCCACTAAACCCAAACCGAAACGGACCTCTGCTCTTTGAGCACTTTGCACCCTGCTTCCGGCCCACGCATGTTGAGGGCCCTCCGCTGTTCTCAGCATGGGGGACACAGTGGTAAAGGACACAGGTGAGGTCCCGGGTCCCCTGGTGGGGGAAGACAGACAAATAGAGAAGGAATTCCATGTACAATGAGGTGTCCTTTTGTGATTGAGTCTTCGAAGGGAAATGTAAGCTGGGCCAGGGAACACTGACAGCGATGCTATTTTAGAGGGACCAGAGAAGGCCCCCCCAAGGAGGGGATTTGGGCAGAAGCATGAATGCAGCCAGGGAGCAAGCTGTGTGGATTGTAGGGTAAGGATTTTCCAGGCCGGGGAGGAGGGGCAGCATGTGCAAAGGCCCTGGGCTAGGGAACATGACTGTTATGCCAGAAAACCCTTTGATTCTCTGTATGTTTGGCTCCCCACTCTCCCACCAACACAGCTACTGATCTTTATTGTCTCTTCCATCTGTCACCTCTAAGTGTCTGCAGGGGTGAGGTAGGGGGTCATGACTGTGTAGCAAAAAAAAAAAAAATCGAACAGAATGAATGGGGCAGAAGGAAGGTGTAAGTCTAATAGGAAACTTCTCATCTTATTCCTTAATCCATCTTGTATAGTTCGTTCTTGGTTGACATTTGAAATAGCGTCATATTCGGGGGGGAGGGGCAGAGGTGGACACACGACTGGCCGGGCACGGCCGCTGGCAGCCTGTGGCGCAGGGCAGACCCAGGTCCTGCTGGAGGCCGGTCCTTCCGCCGTCTTTATTGATGCTGACCCGTGTCAGGCACCGGCTGGGGCAGCTCACGGGCGGGGTGTGCCGGAAGGGACGTGTCTGGAGAGTCAGGGACCACAGGTCCCGGGCTTGCTGCCACCGCAGACGCACACGCAGCCTTGCACCAGTCATGCCCCTGAGCCTTGGTTTCCCTGCCTGGAAAAGGAAGCAGAGAGGTGGGGTCCTCCCTAGGCTCCTCTGTGATCCTGAAAGGCCACACGCCTTCGCCTCCGAGGCGGGCAGCCTCAGGCCTCGGGACAGAGCCTTCCAGCAGCTCCCCTTAGATTCTGCAAGCCTGGAGCTGTCCCTGGAGGGACGTCCCGTGTAGGGGACGTGGCCTCGGCGATCCTGCCTCGGGTGTTCAGATGAGAGCTTCGAGCAGTCCTTGCCTTCTCTGACGTGCGCCCTGTGGCCATGGCGCCAGAAATGCATTTCTCGGAGCGAGAGGACATCCGTCTTTCCCGGGGCCCAGAAGGTCTTAGGAAGTGTTCCATTAACCGGAGCCCATTCAGCTGGAAAAAGGATAATCAGAAAGTGGTTCTGCCCGGTTACGAGGCTGTGGGCTCCTTGGATGTTTCCCAAGAGGGACGCTCACCAAGCCCCTGTGTGGGGGCACCTGGGTGGCTCAGCCGCTCCAGCATCTGACTCTCGATTTCGGCTCAGATCGTGGTCTCGTGGTCTGTGGGATCGAGCCTCAGCTCGTGCTGTGTGGTGACAGTCCGGAGCCTGCTTGGGGTTTTCTCTCTCCCTGTCTCTCTGCCCCTCCCCTGTGCTCTCTCTCTTCCTCTAGATAAGTATTATTTACTTTAAATTTTAAAAAAATTTAAATGAAAAAAAAATTTTTTTTAATTAAACAAAATTTACTTTTTTTTACTTGAAAAAAACAACAAAACTGAAAGCTCCTATACGTAAGAGAGCCCAGCCCTTCCTGCTTCCTCCCCAAGGAGCAGTCAGAGCGGGAGTCGCCCAGCCAGCCTATTAACGTTCAGCGTCATTGGCTCATCCCTCTGTCCATCTGCCCATTAAACAGGCCCCCAGATGGGTACAGTGCCAGAGATGCACACTCTCTGGCAGGGACCAGTTCAGGCTCAGACTGACCTGAGCGCTTTCTTCATTCAGTCAACCTCCAGAGAGTTCATGGCCGAGCTGACTCTCAAGGTCACAGAAATGTATAAACATTTGAGACACTCTCACCTCTTTGTGTTTTCTCTTTTCCACAACGTCTGCCCCAGATTCACCGGCTTGGCCTTCAGTCAAATCAGATTTTCTTTTGGTTCCTTCCTTCCAGCACATCCTTGTCTCACGTGAATTTTGTGGGGACGGGAAATGGGGGGAACTGGGGTAAAGTTCCCGGGCCGGTGGTACTCGAGGCACGAAGTTCACCAGCTTGGGGAGGCACGAGCCAGAAAGTTGCTCCGTCAACAAGGGCATTATACTGATTATAAAGTTCATCGTTTCGTAGCAAACGATAAGCAAGCCGTCTTTTGGTCCCAGGCTACCTCGTGCCTTGCAATGGGTCACTACAAACATAACCCTGAAAAATAATCCAGGTGGAGGGCCAGTCAGGGCCTGGCATTCTTAACCCACCCAGTGAGTCACGTGGGAATGCACGAGGCCTGTGGAGTAGTGTCTCTTGACAATAAGTTGGCACAGAAAAAGTCTGGGTTTGATCCTAGGTCGGATACCTACCAACGGTGAGATCGTGTAAATTGCAGTCGCTCAGTGTCTTTTAACCTCAGTTTATTATCTGTAAAATGGGATAATAGCTGCCTTCCAGGTGATTATTCAAGGCGATGTAAGATCACTGTTTTAGTACCATGACGAGGAATGAAAGAGAGTGCACTCAAGGAACCTCGTTGCACGGAGAACCTTTTTAGCTATTCATAAGTATGTAAGGTTGGAAGGCAGATGGGCGAGACGCAGAGTGTGGTAGAAGGTTCAGGGAGAGTCTGTCGGTAACTTGACACGGGACCCAGCATCCTGAGTTAAGTGACGGACGTCGGGCCCGCCTGTGGGTGGGGCACCTGGGCAGGGTACACAGCCTGTGCCCAGGTCCTGGGCTCGTCATCTTACAGCCGGGCACGGGGCCGGTGAGCAGAGCAAGCAAAGAGAAGGCGTGGAGAGCGGAGTCGGAAAGTAGGCAAGGACCAGTTCTAGGAGGATCCCGCAGGCACCGAGGGGCTGGAGGAGCAGGAAAGCATGTTCGGTCTGGGCTTTGCTTTTAATCTCCTCTTGTTAACTGAGAAGCTAGCCTGTTAGTGTTCCGTGGATCCCGGCAGGTGCCGTGAGGCTCCTGGGTGTGGACGGGGGCCTGTTAGGAATGGGGAAGACCTCACACCTTCCCTGCCCAGAGCCTGGGCTCAGAGTGACCCCTTCTGAATTTGGGGGAAGATGATAGCTCATTCAGTGCTCGCAGTCGATAACTCAGTCAGTGCTGGGCTCCCCTAACAGGAGAGAGTGAAGGTTCTGGGTGCTGGGTCCAGGTCGAGGCTTATCAGAAGGCCCTTATGTCACTAGGCCTGGCTGCCCATCTGTAAAAGAGGGAGAGGACTGGCAGCCAGGCATAGTGTGAGAGCCTCGTAAATAGAAGTTGAATCTGAAGACCATGTGCTTATTATCTGCGTTAGCAAGAATATTGTATTCGAGGCAAGTTCTGCTCCGATACTGAGATTGTCTCTGCCAATAATTTTAACACAGCCTCACTGCGGGAGTTATAATTTATTAACGTAATATTTCACAAGCCAGTAGGATAGGGAATAATGTCTCTTAATAAGCCATTAAAGAAGCAACACACTCCAAACCGGTGATCGATTACACCGCTGTTTCCAGGAAAGGGGCGATAGGAGGAGTAAAGTCCAGGTTCAGTTGAGGCGCACCTTTCTAGAAGCTGGTTGCCTGTGGAGTCATACTTTTCGAGTAAGAGCTGCCGGCTTGGGTCCCTCAATGCCGGGGCACGTAGCTAGGGGGTGACGGCACCGGTGTTGACAGGTGAGGTGGGCGGCTCCGAAGTTTAGTGCCCCAGGGACTGTCAGGCGGGTCACGCCCCTGTCCACGCAGAGAGCCTCGCCAAGGCAGAAACAGATGTCCCTTCTCATCCAGAGATGCCTGCCCGGTTTAACACCACTGCCGACCGGGAATGGCCTGACCAAGGCAGGAGCAAGTGTCTCAGAATCTTCGGAGAGCTATTTAGGTCAGCAAAGAGGAGCCTTTGCCCAGCCACTCAGTGAGTCCTCACAATTCTTGGTATTTAAAGTTTAATGCTTTTTTTAATGTTTATTTTTAAGAGAGAGACAGAGTGTGAGCAGGGGAGAGGCAGACAGAGAGGGAGACATAGAATCCAAAGCAGGCTCCAGGCTCTGAACTGTCAGCACAGAGCCTGATGCAGGGCTCGCACCCACAAACCGCGAGATCATGACCTGAGCTGAAGTCGGACGCTCAGCCCACTGAGCCAGCCAGGCGCCCTCTGGTATTTAAAGTTTAAATGTCCGTTACGTCATAGTCACTGCTGCATATGTTTTATCTCCAAGTCCCCTGCTGCTTGGCCACTGCTTGAGCTCCCGTGTGCTTACGGACAGCAGATGGTAATGACCGCGTCCTCACAGCCAGCTCACTCCGAGATCCAAACAGCTTTGCTGCAATCATATAAAGAGGTGGACTTGAAGTTATCACAAACCAACACACCGCAAAGAGGAAGCAAACTCATCCTGATCGCTCTCGTCTTTCCAGTTTTTTGATGATTATTCCTTTTCTCCGTGGATCATAGAAATGTTTACTATGTAGCTCTGGTCCACAGCGTGCACGCGCGCACACACACGGACACCAATGCAAAACCCGCCCAGCACCGTCTTCCCCAGTAAGGGATGGTGTGGTCCCTCACTGGAGGGAAGGAGAAGGTGTATAGGGTCAGGACCCCAGAAGGCAAAAGAAAAGTATGAGAAAGGAAGCCTGTGGGACAGTCCATCTCCAGATCTGGCCTCTCATCCCACCCCATGCTACGCACCTGGAGAGAAGGGCAGCTTAAGTGGGCGACCCCCGCCAAAGCCATGAGGTCCCTGTGTGAGCCCAGAACACCCCAAGGCAAGGAAGACGTCCTGAGGTCCCACAGCTGTAAAATAGGCACTCTGGCACTCGGGTCGCCATTCCTGCCCTGTGCCGTGTGCGCTCTGCTGCGCCCAGCGTCGGGCTAAGGCCACCCTGTCCAGCCTTGGTCTCTCTGAGACTGCGGGCTGACAGCCAGCCTTTTCAAAGTCCGCCTCTCCCCACTGCACGGGAGGAGATAGAAGGACACCTGCTTTAAAGCAAACTGGGCACAGCAAGAAGGTGCTGCAGAAGGTGCCGTGTTCCCGGAGGGGGAAGACCTCTGATGGGCGGCTGGGGACCAGCCGTGCGGTCTCCCAGCCCCAGCGCGCAGCAGAGATGCAGGTGGGGGTGGGCGGGACACTCCCAGTGTCGAGTGCCCGCTTGGCGCCCCGGTCTCCAGGGCATTCTCTGTCCTGTGGGCCAGTGAGGCTCGCTCGTCCCCTCTCTCCTGCTCTGCCTGCCTCCCCCGTTGGTTGAGGGTGAGTCGCAGTTGTGTGCACCTCGTGGGGAGAGAAGGGGCATAAGTCCCCCTGCCTGTGTGGACGCACCCTCAGGGAGGTGATGGGCTCTATCGCCCGAAGGGCAGATACTTAGCTTGAGA
The DNA here is from genome assembly GCF_008692635.1 of Crocuta crocuta. Lineage (NCBI taxonomy): Eukaryota > Metazoa > Chordata > Mammalia > Carnivora > Hyaenidae > Crocuta > Crocuta crocuta. The sequence goes on along the minus strand of NW_027551562.1, from coordinate 3,369,921 downwards.
AGCTCCGGGTTTGTAGCTGTGCTTGCCCGGATCACCGTTGAGCTTCACGTGTATGAAATGCGTGACTCTGGGCCAAGCGGCTTAACCCCCCTGGGCCTCCGTTTTCTCATCTGTAAAACGGACGTACGGACATCTGAATGGATTCGATGAGTTAACAGGGAAAGGACTCTTAGACCTGCACTTGGCACAAAGTCAGGGGCTGCTCTCAAGAGGATCGATCCGGAGAAGCGATCAGATGGGCCATCACCTCCGTGCAGGTTCCCTAAGAAGTCGAAAGGCATTTGCTGTTGCTGTTTTGGTTTTGCACAGGAGGGCAGAGTGTGGCCAAGTGGCTCGTCCAAGGTCATGCAGCTGATCAGACTTTGGAACTGCATCCCACGTGGCATCTAGAGCTGAGGTCGTGGGGTCTGCCCACTGTTTGTGGGGGGAGTGGCCCTGAGTAGGTCCTCTGAGCTGTCTGGGCCCCTGTGGCCCATAAGTGCTACTGAGGAGGCATTTTCAAACCATCCTCATCATGGTTCATGACGGTTCATCATCGCCATCATGGCTCAGGACACCAGGCAGGAAGCCATCTAAGGGGAGGGAGCTGGCTGGGTGTCCCCAGTCGTGGCATCTCCCTACGAGGTTGAAGACACAAACACCGCCGCGTATGGCTTCACTGCAGGTGCGGCACACACAGCGCAGGCCTTGACCCCGGGTTGAATCAGGAGCCGTCCTTTGCTGGGTGCCCTTGAGCACGTGCTGCCCTTCGCCTTCACTGAGAGGGGTGAAGCATCGTCCCTTTGTAGAGCTGGGGTGAGGATGGAATGAGGTCCGGCGGGGACTGGGACACTGTTGTGGACATTAGGTACAGGCGTCTGTGCCTGGGAAGAAGCCCAGCATGTTTGCGTGGATTTCTCTGTGACCTCATTCTCTGCCCTGGCTCCAAGCCCCGCTTCGCCTTGGCTGCTCCCAGCTCTGGGGACGCCCCCCGCACCTTCCCTTGAGCCTCACCGGCACTGTCTGGTTTCACCTGGTCCGAAAGCTCTCCGGCCCGTGATGTGATCCTTTCCCACCTGCTCCAGGCACCCATGTTCCCAGTCCTCCCCATGGGTGCTCTGAAGCCCCTCGTCAGCAGGACAGTATGTCCCTCCTTTCCCCCGTGTGGGCCCAGGGGGAGGGGGAGCCACACAGGTGACTTGGGCCCAGCGTGCCATGGAGTTGAACAGGCAGCTCTTCCTGATGCTGCTGCCCTTCCTCTCCTCCGCAGTGGGCCCCTGGGGGGCTAAGACAGGACAGCTGTATCCCAGTGACCCCACTGGCCGCCGGGACACCCCTCAACCTTAGTTTCTAGGGATAGTTTGTGCCAGACTCGTGCTTTTATCTGGGGCTCCTGCCCGTCTCTGAACTCCAGTGGGTGCTGGGCTCCTCTCGCCATAATCTCTCCTTGGAAGTCGGGGCCTGGGAGGGACGTTCTCTCTTCAAGCTACCTACCTGTCAGCTATCTAAACCTTCCCACCAGCCCCTGGGACTCCACCTGTCACATCCAGGAGCCCTTGAGAAGCAACGACAGACCCCTGAAGCCGGGCTGGGGTGGGGGCCTCAGAGTTCTCAATGGTTCTTCCTTCGTTGTGACTTCTGCACCACCTAGACCGGGGAGATCTCTTCTTTCCTGGGGGCGCGTGTGAGCCTCGACGTGCATCCGCAGCCCCGGCCACCACACACCTCTGCATGCTGCACAGGTATCTTCGGACTCTGAATTTAGCACTGCTCAGTCTACACCCATAAGAAGATTTGCGGATTTAAATTCCTTTTGTGCGGCTCAAAATATGAAAATACATCTACTCCTTCTCACATGACCCTAATCCTGCTTAATCGTATTTCTCTCGGGTGCTTCTCCAGCCCCACGTTCTGAACCACCATTTGTGTCCCAGAGAATCTGTGTTTACCCCCCAACCGCCCCCGCCACCCCAGCAAAGGAGTGGGCAAGATGTACTGGGATAATGGCTGGAGGATTTCCAAGCACAAGAAGGGCGCACTCTCAACCTGTCCGCAGCCCCCCGCGTGTGGGGGGCCTGGGCGAACGGTTGAGTCGGCGCAGGAAGGAGTGGGGAAACTGAGGCTTCCAAAGGCACCAAGATGGAGACAGGGCCGGCCTTCAGACTCCGGGGGCTCTGTGTGCGCCCCATCAGTCTCGTCTCCATATGCCACTGGCATCACTGCTGTGAGCGGCTCACAAACCATCAGCGGCTCCCAATGCCTTTATCTCAAAGTCCACATTCCGAATGACTCCCTCCCCCCCGCCCACCGCAGCCACCCAGAAGGGCACCCTGGTTTCCGTAACTGCAAGATGCCCCCATCATCACAGCCACCACCGCTGCCGCCACGCGCTTTTTAGGACCCCACCTCTCCACCCTCCTGAGTCTCCACGGTCACCTCCTCCACGGAGCCTCCCCTCTTTTTCCAGTTGCCATCAGTCCACTACTTTCGAGTCACTGGGGCCCTTGGAGGTGCTGGTCCCTCATGAGCAGAGAGTTACATGTGTGAACTGCCACGCATTGGCCCAGTCTGGCCTCCCTGTCTCCGGGTGAAGGGGAGCGCACCCCCTGGTGTGGGCAGTTGAGTACAGGCGTCCCCACAGGTGAAGTCCGAGGCCAGGTGAGAGGCTGGGCAGCGCTGAGGAGCAGGCTCCGGCATCAGCCCGGCCCTTCCAGGCCATGTGACCTTGAGAAAGTACCCTAAGGGCCTCAGCGTTCCCATCTGTGAAATGGTACTGATAGTACCGCCTTCCCTGTGGGGCCCGCACTCCCTCTCGCACATGCCTGTCCCTGAGGAGCCGTGGAGCCTTGGGAAAGCGTAGCCGCTCAGAGCCTCACTACCTCCATCCCTGCAGAGCGGAGTGAAGGGTACCTGCCCCAGGGGTCCCGCAGGAAGACGAGTCAGATGTGGACACGGCCGGATGATGGGCTGACTGTGCGTGGGTCCGAGGGGGAGGCGGCTGGGGCGGCCAAGCCGATCCCGAGATATGGAAGAGACCCTCCTGGTGGCCACAGAGCTGGTTAGAGGTGCTCCTCCGGCAAAACAATGAGGATTCTGAGAGCTTGACTTTGGGGTCTAACAGAAGTTGGGGGGGGCAGCGGATGGGGGGGGCAGGCGAATTAGTGGCAGGGAAGGGCTCCGGAATGGGTAGGGGACAAGCCACCTGGAGCGGCCTTGGGCTGGCAGGGCCTGACCCTGTGGCTTGCCCGCAGTGGCCACGTCTTCTGTAGGAGGCAGTGTTGGGGAGCCCACTGGGCCCGGAGTGGGTTAGAGTGCCCCCTAGTGGGACCTGGAACCTGAAGGGAGCCTGGGGGGGTACTGGTCTGTGCCATCTCCCTGGCGGAGTTCCTGGGCAGCAGTGGGAGCGGGCTTGGGAAGATTCCAGAAAGATCAGCTTCCCGAGGTAGGAGGGTGGCCAAGGCTCTGGGCATCCAGCTGGCCCCAACCAGCTTTTCACGGGAATCCTCTGAGGCTGCCAGGGCTGCTCCTAGAAGTGGGGAGCAGGGCTGCCCGTGGGGGGGCCCCTCCCAGGGTGCACCAGCCAGGACCGGCCGGGGAGTGGGAGGGGGCTGCACCCGCCAGCAGGACGCAGTGCACTCAGCGTGGGCCGCGGAGGGCAGCCTGAGGGAAGGGTTATGTAGCAGGACGTGGTCTGGGGCAGAGGGACCACAGAGCGGTAGCGTCCCCAGGGACGGAAGCAATGGGGTGTTTCCAGCTCTAGGGCTGAGGGGGTGAGAGGTCGAGGACGGAGATGTCGCTGAGACCCCGAGGCAGAGCTGGTGTGCCCCCAGTCTCTGTCCCCTGCCTCTCCAGCCTCCTGCCTGTGTCCGTTCCCATGGGCCACATCCACAGAGCAGGAGCCCATGATGCGGGCCCTGAGGCCAGCGCCCCGGAGCAGAGCCTGTGGGGAAGGTGGAGCGAAAGCCCAGAGGCCCAGCCCCGGGCCGGAACCCCCAGAAGGCCTGGGTGCACACCTTCCGCGCTCCCCGAGCGTGGGAGCTGCCCTTCCGTCAGCCCTGACCTAGCCTCCAAGCAGCGGGGCTTGGGCAGCCCGTCACCTCCTGGGCCTGGGCTGGGAACCTCACTGTGTCCGACCCTGCAAGGGCTTCCTGGGACTCCAGGGCCGCCCCAGCCCTTGGGCCCGGCCCCACGCCCGCCCTCCAGCTCCCTTTTGCATCTTGCTCTCTGGGTTTCTCCCTGCTTGGCCTTCTCTCTCTCAGTTCCCCCAGACCCCCCTGCTCTCCGTGAGAGAGGTTTTGCACCTGCAGCTTCCCCAGCCGCCTAGTTACCCATCTGTCATGGAGGCCTCAGGCCATTACCACTTCCTAGGGACACCCGCCGGCTCCGCCCCACGCTGGCTCCTCTGTAGCCCTTGAAGGCCGATGTATCGGTCAGGCTTCTCTAGGGAAACAACCAATAGAGAATAGGTGTAAGCATATGAAGGGATTCATTTTCAGGAACTGGCCGATGTATTTTGGAACTGGCAACTTGCAACTCTGTAGGGCAGGCCAGCAGCCTGTGGATTCAGCCTGTTACAGGTGTTTTTAAACTGTATTTTACTTATTTATTTAGAGCAAGAGTGGTGGAGAAGGGCCAAGAGAGAGAGAGAGAGAGAGAGAGAATCTTAAACACACTCTGCACTGAGCCCCTATGTGGGGCTTAGTCCCACGGCCCTGGGATTGTGACCTGAGCTGAAATCAGGAGTTGGACGCTGAATGGACTGAGCCACCCAGGCGCCTCTCTTTGTTACAGATTTGAGACGATATTCCTTCTCCGGGAAGCCTCAGGTTTTGCACCGAAGGCCTTCAACTGATTAGATGAGGCCCACCCCCATTTTGGAGGCTAATCTTCTTTATTTAAAGTCAGCAGATTATAGATGGCAACCACATCTCTAAACTGCCCTTACAGCACCACCTAGGCTAGGGTTTGGACCGAACAACTGGGCACCATGGCCTAGCTGAGCCGACGCGTAGAATTGAGCCACCACCACCTTTCCCAGTTCTTTGTGTGATATTTTGGTAATCGCAGCCTCCGCCCCACTCCGTAATGTTAAGTTTCAGGAGGGCAGGGTAGAAGGACATTTGCTTTCTCAACCATTGTTTTGTGAGGCACATAACAGAGCAGCGGGCATATAGCAGGTGCCCAGTAATTGTTGCATGAGAGAATCTGAGGGGGAGAGGGGATCTGCAAAGTGGGTGGCGGGGGGCAAATCGGAGGGGGCGTCTGGTGCACAGTAACTGTGTGTGTTAAATATTCAGCTTCGCACAGGGCGCTCCTTCAGTCTGAACCCTCCCCCATCCCCCACAACGCATCCCTTCTTAGCTTCTCAAACGTACGATGGCCCCAGGGCAAGGTGAAACTTCCCTAATATTAATGTTGATAACACCTAGCATTTACTGAGGGTCAGGATTGTTCTGGACACTTTCTATGTCCTTACACCCTCAGCATGGATTCTGACGCCTAGTAAATATTCAGTGTTCTGGGTAACATTTTTATAACGCGGGGGCAGCGCGTCCCTTTAGGAAGTGACTGTCCCCACTAACCTCCTACGCATTATTTTTTTCTCTTAACGGAGTCTGGGGTGTGCAGGGTCTGGCATGACTGTCCCATTGTACAGATGAGGCACTGAGCGCCAGCGGTGTGGACTGGCCTGAAGNGGGGGGGGGGGGGGGGGGGGAGGGTGCTGTCTCTGGGAATCATAGGAGGGAGAGAGGCCTCAAGGTCAGCACAGCTGCTGGCCGGGTTAATTGGGAAACCTGGGTTTTACTCTGGAAAGGGAGAAGCAGCCACCCCCACTTCGCGGTGTTGGGGAGCCTGTCACCCCCATTTACTTCTGTGTGCCCGGGGCCCCCTCTCAGGGCCCCCTCACCGTGGTCAGGTTCCCCTGGGGGAATAGTTTGTGTAGGGAACGATCAGAGCTTGGCTGGTCCTTCCAGCCCCGGGGGGGGAGAGAGGTGGGGAGCCGGGCCAGGCCCGGGCTGGGCTGTGGGTATATCGCTGCCAGCTTTGTGGCTGACACAGAGCAGGCGGGGAGGAGCTGGGGTGAGCCCCCCCATGGAGAGAACCAAACAAGCAGGGAGGTCTTGCGCTCACCCCGCACCGGGTGCAAAGCTGGGCCCCACGCTGCCTGGCGGGGCCCCTCTCCCTCTCCCGCAGCCCTGGCGCCAGGCTCAGGGCAGGACAGACCCCGGACGCCCCCTGCTGGGCTCTGCTTGCACCCCCTTCCCCACCTACCAGTGGACGGCCTCGGGCAGGTAACCTGACTGCTGCGAGCCTCTGTCCCCGCGGCGGAAGATGGAGGTAATACCCGGTCCCAGCAGCAGGGCTGTGGTGGGCTCGTGCAGTGTGGCCCACTGTCCTGCTTAGGAGAGGCTCTGGCAGAGAGAATGCCTCCTTCCCGTTAAGCACCTCAGAGGCAGGGGTGGACTTTACCCCCCATTTGTGGATGGCAGACCTGAGGCTCAGGAAGCCCACGTACTGTCCCTGGGGTCACCGCGTCGAGGGGTTCAGGTTCGGATTTCCCTGCAGGGCTGGGCCCCTGGCTGCGGCAGCTGGACCGGCTCCCAGACCTCCCCCCGGGCCTCCTCTGCCTCGTTCTCTGCTTGGGTTCAGCCCGTGGCGCCTTCTGAGCTCCTTCCCTGGGATGGGTGGAAGCCACACCAGCGCAGCAGGCATGTCTTGGACCCTGGGGCCTGGTTCTCCTCTGAGCTCTGGCGCCATTGCTGTGTGTCACCGGACGAGTCATTTCCCCTCTGTGAGCTCAGCCCCTACATCTGTCAGAAGAAATGGGGCCAGGATGTAAGGTGGGCTGTATACCCTGTGCGAGAAAACAGCACCTGCTGCAGTAATAAAGCCTGACACCAGGTGGCGCCCGGGATGTGCCCTGGCGCTGCTCTAAGCAGGTGACCTGCCCTTGACTCTTGTTGGTTTCCTCGGCCCAGCCCTGTGAGGTAGGTGCACCCCTTGAGGCGGAGGCTTTAAGCAGACGGGTTGGATTCGGGGGACCTGGTGCCTGAGAAGTTGTTGGAAAGGTGTCAGGAGCAGAGAGCCCTTGGGTATTTTGGCCCGAGTGCTCCAGGCCAAGGGCCAGAGGCCAGGAAGCTACAGGAATCCAGCACAAAGTCTGCAGCCCGGAAGCGAGGGGGGCAGGTGGTTCTGGGCCCAATGTTCTGACGGCGAAGCGGCATCTGTCGCCGTGAGGGAGGGTGGCCCTGCCTGTCCCACTACTACTGGCCTGAATCTCAAGTGCATCCGGAGCCCTCCGGGCAGGGGAAGCTGAGAAATGTGGTTTCCAGACTTTCAGGCCCTGCAGTAGGGGAGAGGGCACCGGGGCGGGAGGAACGAGTCCTCACTCAGTAGATCGGACCCTGCCTCGCGGGCCGTGTGGACGGCAAGAAACAGGACGCCCTGACGCCCTCGCGTGTAGACAAGGTTGATGCTCTGCGAACTCACCTCTGCACAGAGAATTTGGGCCGTGTGGGCTGCAGATACCTAGCCCCTGCCTCTCCATTGCTCTGGGACGCCTTCCCTGCAGGTCCTCAGAGGTCACGGCCACCAGCATAGGGAGCAGCCCCTCCAGGAAGGGAAGGCAGAACCCAGCAAGTTGGAACCTTCATTTTCATGAAGCCCCTGGGGTGGTTCTTTCACGTCTGATTTCATTTGTTCTTTTAAATAATGCTGCCGCGAGGGCAGGCCAGGGGCTCTCTTAGATTTTTGTTGTTGTTGTTAAATAAATGAAGAACTGAACCTGAGGGAGGACAGAGAATTGATGTTTATGAGGCACCAACTGTGCCGGAGACCGGCTGATCGCTTCTGCGCACGTCCTTCAGTCTCCTGCAGCCCTCCTAGTGGGCACCAGGGGTCCCGCTTCGTGGATCCAGAAACCAGTTCCAGAGCCTTTCCCTTGCGCACACGACTGGGAATGGGAGGGATCAGGGTTTGAACCTGGGTCTGTCCGTGTCATTCCTCGGACAGCTGTTGGCCGTGCGTCACCAGCAGGTGCCTCACAGACCCAGACCAGGCGGATCCCCAGTGTCCAGTGTACGGGGCCAGGAGGGACAGCGGTTCAGGGAAGAAGGGAGCTTCTTCGATGGGAGGCTCGGGGCCCCTCCCCGGCTGGTTGTTATTTCACGCCACCCCGGGCCACCGTGCGAAGCAGCCGGGACGCCAAAGGCCAGGACGTAGTGGGACCCGGGTTCCAGTGATCAGAAGCTTCGTGGGCGCTCATTCCCTGTAACTGCTCGTCATGTTGTCAGGATGGGTGGGGCCGGAAAGTCCTTCTCGCTGAGCCTCTTGAAGCTGGTGTGTGTGGAGGGGAAGTGAAGGCAGATGGAGCCGGGGTGCTGGCGGCCGACGGAAGATGCCGCTACGACCCTGCACCCGCCATCTGCCTGCTCCGCTGGTGTGAGGCGATTTGATTAGTGTGGCACCTCTGGGGGTGCTCTGGGCCCCACCCTCTCCTCCAGATCTGCCAAGGCACCAGGAAGCCATGCCAGGCACCAGGCACCTGGGAGGCAGAAGAAAGGCACTGTGGCCTCTGTTGCTGGCTGTGGCAGAAGCTTGCAGGCCATTTCTCCCACCGAGAACTCTAAAAGCCGGATGGGCTAGAAATCCAGCTCTTTCAGGGGCGCCTGGGTGGCTCAGTCGGTTAAGCGTCTGACTTTGGCTCAGGTCATGATCTCACAGCTGGTGAGTTCGAGCCCCGCATCGAGCTCTGCTGACAGCTCAGAGCCTGGAGTCTGGTTCGGATTCTGTGTGTCCCCCCAAGTATATCAAATATAAATAAACATTTTAAAAAATTACACACACAATAAAAAAGAAATCCAGCTTGTTGAAGGTATTAAGAGAACAGCCAGGGCTTGAGAGACCCGTGAGAGAAGGGAGACGGAGAGCGTGAGCCTGACATCCCTGCTGCCTTCCTGCATGAGGGACGGGCTGGCTCTTGAGGCTCCAGAGGCAAGCAGGGGACAACGGTCCAGTCTCACAAGGCTGGGAGTCAAACTGGCTAAATGAAAACTGGAACCCAGGACCAGCATGGCAGCCCACCCCTCAGCGACCAAGGACCCAGAGCCGAAGGAACCACAGAGAAAAGAGGGCTTATCCTGCACCTCCTCTTCCCTCCGAGGCATTCACAGCACTTCGGCTGCATGACGTCAGAGCCTGAGAAGCCAAGCTGAAAACGGCAGCTGAGAGACTGAAAGGCGGGACCCCGCTTTTAAAAACCTCACAGTTCAGGGGAGACGGAAATCCGAGGTGAGAGCGGGCAAGGAGGTGGCGCCTTGGTAGGCATCCCCCCGTCCTCTGAGAAGGGCTGTGGCCTCAAGTGACGGCAAACCAGAAATAACCAGTCACTGTGAAAACTAGAGGGTGGTCCCAGTCATCCCAGTCACCAGCTGGAAAGCAGTCCCA
>NW_027551562.1:3347883-3358621 GCF_008692635.1 Crocuta crocuta | reverse complement strand
CGCTCTGGGCAAGGACAGCCTGCCCCAGGGCCTCGGCGCGTTTGGCACGCACAGTTACCGGGCTGCCAGGAGACAGAACCAAATGACCAAAGAGAAATAGAGAAAATAGACAGTAGAAGTAGACCCGCACGTTATCCGGGTGTCACGAGGCACAGACACGATCTTTAAAACAGCTGTGATGAATAATTGCAAGAATATGNCCGCTCTGGGCAAGGACAGCCTGCCCCAGGGCCTCGGCGCGTTTGGCACGCACAGTTACCGGGCTGCCAGGAGACAGAACCAAATGACCAAAGAGAAATAGAGAAAATAGACAGTAGAAGTAGACCCGCACGTTATCCGGGTGTCACGAGGCACAGACACGATCTTTAAAACAGCTGTGATGAATAATTGCAAGAATATGGACAAGATGGGGGAATTTCACCTGAAGAAAATAAGAGCCTATAAAAATTTGGCTCAGATGGAAATTCCAGAACTGAAAAGTACAGTAACTGACGTGAATGCGGTCCCTAATGTCGAAGACATTAGTCATAGAGGAAGTGGGCGTGGATGACGTAGTACCTGTCTCAAGAAGTTGGAAAGATGATGGATTTTGAGCCCAAAGAAATGACAAGAAAGGAGATAATGAAGATGCGAGCAGGTATCGATGACACAGAGGAGTCACTATGGCAATAGAGGAAGATCCAGAAGGAGGCAGAAGCCTGGGGCAGAGCCCCGCCTCTGCCACCATCCTGCTGTGTGACTTTAGACAAGTCACTTGTCTTCTCTGAACCTCAGTTTCCCACATCAGGGAAATAAGCGTGATTATCCATTTGGCCCAGTTGATGTGGGGTCACACGGTAGACAGTGCAGAGCCTCGTCATCAAATGTGCTGACGGACCCAACCATCGACTCATTGTTCACCTGGTCATTTCACTGCACCCCTCATGCAGGGGGCGACGCAGAGAGCCAGGGGGCATCCCAGCCTCAGGGGCACCATGCACTAGTGGCAGGCTTGAACAAAACCGTCAGAAAGCTGTGCTGTTCGGTCACCTGGTTTTCCAAGCATTTAAAACAGCTCTTCTGTCAGGGCTGGTCCTTGCCAGCATCTCGCTGTCCCCAGAGGGGCTCATCTTTGCTAAGGATCTTCCTTAGGGAAATCTTGGCTTTCTGGATCCTTCAGAAGGTACTAATGTGTGTCACCTTTGTTCCAGTGACCCCTTTAGACCGTCAGGTACACGTTCTCCGTGGCTTCGCCTGTACAGGCATCCCGCGGGGATATCGTGGGTTCCGTTCCAGACCTCCGCGATGAAGTAGATTCATCACAAAGTGAGTCAGATGAGTGTTCTGGCTTCCCAGTGCGTACGAAGTTATGCCATAGGAGTCTATTATATGTGCAGTGGCGTTATGTCTTAAGAAACAAGATACATACCTTCCTGCTTTCCTGCTAAAAAATGCTAACCATCAACAGAGCTTTCGGCCTGCTGTCATCACTGGTCACAGGTCATTGTAACGAATCTCATAACAAAAACATTTGAAATACTTCGAGGCTTAGCAAAGTGTCGCCCAGAGATGCGAAGTGAGCACACGCGGTTGGGAAAACAGCACTGACAGACCGCGAGGCACGCGGACGCCGCGGTCCGAGTTGTAAAAGGCGCTGAATCTGCAAAGTGTGACTGAATGAGGCGTGCCTGTCCTGCATGTGGCTGTGAGGTGGCCGGCATTCGGCCGGCAGGCTGGGGTGCCATTTCCCGGGGGAGGTGTGGGTCCCCCCCCCCTCCCCCCGCCACATGTTTGGTGCGCAGAGATCTTGGGCCTGGGGCGTCTTGCTCCGGGTCCCGTGGCCGGGAGCCAGGGCTGGCATTTGCCTGTGTGTGACAGATGTGTCACTTACTGGAGTACAGGGAAGTCACGCATTCCTCGTTTCTTCCCTGGGGCCTGGGTGGAAGGGTGTTCCTGCTTTTCCACTGCAGCGCATGTGAAGGCTTTGGGAAGATTAACTCGCACCAGTGCAGGTAGCGGGATCCGAGCCACCACTTGGGCCTTGGGGACACGGCTACCGGGACGTGGTGGGTGCACGGGAGGAGGGTGGCCAGGCTCCCCAGCTCCTGCAGCCCAGCCTGCCCTCTGCTCCCCGCGCTCACTGCGCCCCAGCACCAGCTTAGGACATGAATCTCTCTCCCACGGAGCCAGGACTCTGTAGGGACCCGGACCGCTCATTCAGAAGGTCATTTGCTCCACGCGGTTCAGCAGTCACCGATCTGAATGGCCCTGTCTCTGTCCTTGGCGTCAGGGTAGAGTCCGTGGGGGCGTTTGGCACCCTGCTCGTTGCCAAGACCCTGCGGTGAGACCCGGTGGCTCCTCTGCTCAGACCCTCCGGTGGGTCCCCCGTCACTCTGAGCGAACTTAGTCTTTCTAGTGGCTTCCGCAGCCCTGTGCTCTCCGCCCCGCCCTCACACATGCCTGTTCCTCTCCTCGTCATCGATCCAGGTGCAGCTGCCTGGCGAGCTCCTGCCTTGGACTCCGTCACGATGCGTCCCCACCACCTGCCCCAGAGCCTGGCACATCACAGACCCTAGAAAATATGTAGAGTGACTCCGGTGGCTGGACAGGCACTGACGGGGTGACAGCCTGGCAAAGTGGAAACCATCTGGGATACCAGCCCCATTTTCCAGTTGAAGAAACGGTTCAGAGAGGGCGGGTAACTGTTCACAGTCACACAGCAAGGGGGTGGTACAGCCCGGTGGGCGTCAGAATCCTCTGATTCTCAGTCTGTGCTGTTCTGCTCGGATCTCCCCTCTAAAATGTTGGCCTTTCCCAGCCTTTGCGCCCCAGGGCACGGGGCCCAACAGTGAGTGAGACTGAGTCCCTACCCTCATGGAGCCCTCCCGCCCAGGGAGGAGGCAGATGAGGAAACAGCACACACAGAGCAGAGCCAAGGCTGTGGAAGCCTGGACAGGACTCAGTTCCTGCCGGGAGTGGGCGGGCCTTCCTCCAGGAGTCAGCACCCGCCGATTCCGAGGAAAGAGTAAGAGTTAAGCAGGGCAGGGTGGACTTTGTGCACCGTGGGGCCAGCCCAGGCGGGAGCCCAGAGGCAGGACCTGCTGTGACCTGTGGATCGGTCACGTTGCTTCGAGTTAGAAGCATCTGCTTTACAAAATCAAGGGGATTTGTGATCTATCTCGTGTCCCTAAAATGTCACGGCGTAGGGTGGATTGCAGGTATGGCTGGACGAGACTCAGCATGCTTGCCTCAGTCCTGTTCAGCCCTTGCTTCGTCTAAGCTGGCCAGCATCACCTTGACTTTTTTTTTTTAATAGTTTATTGTCAAGTTGGTTTCCATATAACACCCAGTGCTTGACTTTTATGTCCAAAAATCAAACAGCCAGAGCAAAATCAGGTTTCTTCCCCCCCTCCCAGTCAGGGGGTTTGGTCTGATTGGGGGAATTAGCACACATTCTGGACATCCATGGGCCAGGAGGCTGGACCTGTGTCAGCTGAGTTAGAGCGGAGCCCGCCCTTGACACTAAGCACGTTAATCTTCTTTCTGGAAGGGCGGGGGGTGGAGGGGTTGAGGGGACCGCTCTGGCCACCAGTAGATTACCAGTATGCGTGAGCTTGTCTTGAACCGTGAGAAATGGTGCACCAGGCAAAGCAAGATGCCCCTGCCCCCTGAGTGAAGAGTGGAGAAGGTTGTAGAAGGCTGAAGCACATATGAACCCTGGTGTCTCCAGGAACGCACGATGGATTTAATCTGATTTTTGACCCTCCCCCACCCTTTTTCTACCAAATGGTAATAGCCCTTCAGCTGTTACTTTTCTAGAAAAATGTGTCCTGTGGCGTCTACATATTAAGGATGGGGACAAATTGACCAGACAGAGATTGGGACTGGGGCAGGGGACACATTCTAAGCAGAGACCAGAGTCTGCATGGACTCTCGGCCCCCCAGCGCCCCTCCACATGCATGGACTCAGAGGGGCGTGGATTTGGATCAGGCTCTGCTTCCTCCTTTCCCCATGACCTTGAGAAAGGCATGTAGTCTCTTTGAATCTTAGTTTATTCTGAGATCAAAATGGGGAGCCCCTGTCTGGCTGGCAGTACACTTTGATGACTCTTGGAGGAAATAGATACATAAGAACGATTGACCGTCATGTCCAGCTTTTAGTGGACCGTCCAAGAATATTCATTCAGTCACGCATGGAAAGAGGAAAGTGAAAGTTTAGCAATCACCTAATAGATCCCAGAGGCTCAGCATGTGTCATTTTATCTTATCTTTATAACCACTTCTTTTTTTTATAGTTAATTTATTTTTGAGTCAGAGAGAGACAGAGCACAAGTGGGGGAGGGGTAGAGAGGGAGAGGGAGACACAGAATCTGAAACAGGCTCCAGGCTCTGAGCTGTCAGCACAGAGTCCGACGCGGGGCTCGAACCCACGAACCGTGAGATCGTGACCTAAGCTGAGTCGGACACAACTGACTGAGCCACCCAGGCTCCCCTCTTTATAACCATTCCTAAGTGGCAATGTTGTTTTCCCATTTTCCAGAGAAAGAAACGGAGGGCAGGAAGACTGCCTGACTTCCCAAGGCCACAGGGCTGGTAAACCAGAACTTGAACCTGGGCCATCGAAAGCCTACTTTATAGGACTGAGGCCGACTGGCGGAGGTCGAATGCCAAGGTGTGCAGAAGCAGAGAATTGTGGTTGCATTCAGGATATGAACGAGAGGGTGAAGGAGCGAGAAGGCAGCATGTACTTACACGTATCTAGCGTCTCTGTGTGTGTGTGTGGCACTGTACGTGCATCGTTGACTCATTCCACAGACGTCGGTGAATGCTCGAATGTCCCAGGCTCTGGTTGCAGGAAGGATGGGCGGGGCAGTTTCTGTGTCCCCTAGCAGAATAGGCGTTACCATCCCCGTTACCCACATGCACACCCCGAGGCTCGAGGAGGTAAATAAATCGTCTGTAGCCTCCCATCTCTTTGGCTTAACAACACAGCAGGAGGTAATGGAGCTCATCCTGGAGGAGGTGAGGAGAAAGAAGTCGTTTTCTATAACAAGCTAATAGGATTTCATCCTGTTTGCTTCCTCCTTTTCTGTGCAGATGACAGACAGCCCTCCGTGCCTTCATCAAGCAGGCTGCTTAATGGTGACAGCATGGGAAAAACCGGGCTCTAATTAAGTATCATCACACAGCATCCCTTCCGGAGGATGGTGGCAAAGACAGCTTCCCCCTGTCCTGCACTGTGACCCTTCCTTCGAGGTCCTCACCACCCCCCTCCGAGAGTCCCCGCACCTGTCACGAAGATTAACTACCCCTCAACCCCTTTGGATGGGAACGGAAATCATATTACTAAGTTTGATTAAAGCTTCAAGAGACATTATCGGCTGTTTAAGGGCTGCTGACGAAGCAGCCTGCTTATTTCCTGAAAAGACAGATTATATGCAAGAGGAGTCAACCCCTGCGTCCCCTCCACGAGTGGTCACTTAGCCTCCGACCCTCACAGGGTGATGTCCGGCGCACGGGGGCGGCCACTGCCCAGCGGGAGCCAGGTCGGCCGTAGTCGCCCTGGGAATCCCCACCTTGCCTTGTGATCGAGCCTCCGTCTCTGGGATTTTCCTCCCACGTTCCCCACTCGGCTCCCGGGCGTGATTTCCTCCGGCGCATCCCTGGGAGGCGCCCCCTCTGGAGAGCAGAAATGGTGACCGTGAGGAAAAGGACTCTCAAAGGGCTCACCCTCCTCGTTCTCTTCATCTTCCTCACCTCCTTCTTCCTCAACTACTCCCACACCATGGTGAGCACCACCTGGTTTCCCAAGCAGATGGTCGTTGAGCTGTCCGAGAACTTCAAGAAGTTCATGAAGTACGCTCACCGGCCGTGCACCTGCGCCCGCTGCATCGGGCAGCAGAAGGTCTCGCCCTGGTTCGATGAGAGGTTCAACCGGTCCATGCAGCCGTTGCTCACTGCCCAGAACGCGCTCCTGGAGGAAGACACCTACAGCTGGTGGCTGGTGAGTGCCGGGACGGGGTGTGGGCCTGGGGCTACGCGGGGCTGGGCACCCGGGGCCCCGCCCGGCTCTCCTCCGTTCCCCCGACTGCTGTTTATCGAGGATCCGCTGCACGTAAATCAGAGCAGCGCACTCTGTGTTAGTTTCCTGTGTCTGCCGTAGCCGATTGCCACAAGCTGGTTTAAAGCAGCAGACACATCACGCCAGGCTCTGCACCCCATCTTCACACGACCCCTCTTCTGAGTCGCTCCAGGTCTCCGGTCTCTCTCTACCTTTCTCTATAAAGCCACCTGCTCCTCGGTTCAGGGGCCTCTAGATCCGGGAGGATCCTTTTTTTTTTTTTTTTAAATGTTTTTTATTTATTTCTCGGAGAGAGAGACAGCGTGAGCAGGGGAGGGTCAGAGAGAGAGGGAGTCACAGACTGAAACAGGCTCCAGGCTCCGAGCTGGCAGTCAGCACAGAGCCCGACGCGGGGCTCGAACCCACGAACCGCGAGATCATGACCTAAGCGAAAGTCAGAAAGTCGGACGCTTAACCGACTAAGCCACCCAGGCGCCCCTAAATCCGGGAGGATCCTTAATGCCCGCCGTGAAGACCCTTTTCCATAAGGTCCCATTCACGCGTCCGGGAGTTAGGATGTGGATGTACGTTCATGCAGGGCTGCTCTTCCACCTGCTGGATGTCGAGATTCGAGGTCCTGCCTCTCCTGGAACTCTGTTCTGGCCAAGAGAGACAGATCCGAAGCGGAGAAGGCAGGTGCAGGTGGAAATGCCGTGGGAAGGTCTCATGAGGTTTGTGAGAGAAGCTGGGGGCAGGGTCCTCTGTAGTGGGGTCGTCGGGGAAGGTCCTTGAGGAGGCAGGGCTAGAGCTAAGACCCAGGTAGGGAAGGCACTGGCCATGGAAGGATCCGGAGCATGTGCCATAGTCGCGGCAGCAGCGAGCATAAGGAGCGCTGGGAGGCAGTGGACCAAAGGGTGGCCAGGATTAGGGCAGGGCTTCACCCTCACACTCTTGACACGTGGGGCTGGACACCCCTTTGTTTCAGAGACCGCCCCGCACATCACAAGATGGTTAGCAGTATCCCAGGTCTCTAGCCGCTAACTGCTGGTGTCACCCAGCCCCCAGCCGTGAGAACCCGAATGTCCCCAGGTGCTCTCAGATGACCCCGAGAGGGGCAGGGGCTGCAGAATTGCCCCCGAGACCACTGGGGTAGAGAAGAGAAAGCTCAGAAAAGAAGAGCGACTTGCGCACAACAGCGCATTCCGATCCAGCCCTCATTACCTAGAAATACTGGTGAGAAACTTCTAGAGTGGAGGGCCGGGACAGTATTCAGCTACCTCCTTCCCTAAGGCCCTCAGGGAGGGCAGTTTCTAAAACTCTCAGGCTGGCGGAGCCCAGAATGTATAAAGAGGTACAAAAAAGCAAACCAGTGTGTTGCTGTAATGTCTGTATCGTCTCAGAGCGTGCTCTGTGCCTTCTGCACTTAGAAATTAGGACCCGGCATCGGGGTCCCCGGGTTCTGCTCCTGACTTTCTGGGTCTTATCAGGAGTGCTTCCCGGTGAACCTCTTCGTCATGCGGAGTCTCGGCTTGAGGGTATCCCAGCCGCCGCGCCACGTTCTCTCCAACGCTGCGAACATCAGCCTCTCACGTTTCTATTTCGTTTCGCTGGCCGAATGGGCAAGTAGTACTGAATTTGCTTTTTTTCTTCCCCAGCACTTACCAAGGCTGATCGTTTTGCCAAGTGACTGTTGGCGTTTATCAACTTGTCCGCCCACGTTCCCACCCCCAGCTCTTATCTGCAGCCCTTCTTTTTCTGGAACTCAGCCCCTGGTGGCCACTTGGAAGAGGCGGGCGCTGGGAAGAGAGAGCCCTCCACGATAGAAATCAATAGAAAGGAGCCGGGCCTAGAGCTTCCAGCAGAAGCCAGCGGAAGGTGGCTCGTGCCATATGACAGAGGATGCGGCCCCAGACTCTCCCCACGCTCAGGGCGCCCCAGACCCCTGGGAGCCCGGGTGTGGAGCAGACGGCTGAGTCGGCATCTCCCGGCTTCGTCTGTGCCGGGGACGCCCAGCCGGTCCTGGCCAAGGCCACTCAGCCGTCACGGGGGAGCTGGGCCCACGGAGCCTTCATCCGTCCTCCCCCAGGGCTGTGGGAAACTCGGGAGAACGCAAGTGTCAGGGCCCAGGGCCGACCGGCTGAGCCAGGAGGAGTCTGAGGCCAGAACTGTGGGGTCCCGCGTCTCTGAGCTTCAAGGTCCCCGTGGGTCTCCGGGGCCTCCCGGCAGGTGGAAAACACAAGGCAGACGTAGCCCCAAAGGCAGCAGAAGACAAAGGCCATCACATAGGGTCCCGCTTGGGCTTGGTGCCCGCCCCCCATCAGCCTGCCGACCTTCTCCTCCCGTCTCTGTCCCAGGCCCAGGGCAGGGTCCCCTGTGTCCCCGCCACATTTCCACTCCTGACACAGGCCACACACAGTGGGACCCTCCGGCTCCTGCCCCGACCACAGAAGACCTCTTCCTGCCCCAAGCATCGTGCTCAGTGCACTTGATAATAGTAGCCGCCATCTGGTGCCACGTGCCACTCGGGCCAAGGTTTCCGGGCACTGCCCGCCCACCCCCGGGCTTCGCCACACCACACCCCTTCACGGTGAGGCCGTCTCACCTCCGTTCTTCACTGGTGAGGGGCACTGTGGGATCGCATTCTAGTGCAAGGACACGCTGTGGAGTCAGGGCCGGCTATTCATATCTTGGGGGCCCTGGGGAACCCACTCCACCCCTCTGCACCTCAGTTTTCTCACCCGTAAAATGGGTGCCTCATACCACCTTTCTCATAGGCTGGTTATAGGAAATAAATGAGAAAATGCCTACGACGTTCTTAGTGCAGGGCCTGGTGTGTAAGAAGAACCACAGAAGGGATGAGGCACCTGGGCTGCTCGGTATGTGAAGCGTCCGACTCTTGGTTTCGGCTCAGGTCATGATCCCGCAGTTTGTGAGTTCTGGCCCCGCGTCAGGCTCTGTGCTGGCGGTGCAGAGTCTGCTTGGGATTCCCTCACTTGCTTGCTCACTCTTTGTCTCTTTCCCGATAGATAGATAGATAGATAGATAGATAAATAGATAAACTTAAAAAAAAAAAGCAAGAATGCACACTTTCACCGACAATGAGCTTTCAAAGTCCAGCAAGTCCCTGCTCTAACCTGCCCAGGTCACACGGCATCGAGCACATGATCGGGGGCTCAGCAGCGATGGGTCCCACGGGTGTGTGTGTGTCGGCTCTGGTAGAGGTCATTCACTTCCTCAGCAAGCCCAGCAAACACACAGGGAGCAGGCTGCTGTATGTCACGCCTGTGCTTGTGGCTCGGATGCCGAGGGGGCCGGCAGGCAAGCCCTCAGCAGCTGTGGGTCACACTACGCCCGTGCTCAGGGCCCTGAGGTCTGGGCATGTGCTTAAGGCAAAGATCAGTATTGGGGGGTTTGGGGAGGCTCTCCTGCCGCCGCACAGCAGGCTGGATCAGGAAGGAAGGGCAGGGTTTCCTGGACGGAGAAGGAAGGAAGGGTGGGCGGAGAGNAGTTCTGGCCCCGCGTCAGGCTCTGTGCTGGCGGTGCAGAGTCTGCTTGGGATTCCCTCACTTGCTTGCTCACTCTTTGTCTCTTTCCCGATAGATAGATAGATAGATAGATAGATAGATAGATAGATAGATAGATAAATAGATAAACTTAAAAAAAAAAAGCAAGAATGCACACTTTCACCGACAATGAGCTTTCAAAGTCCAGCAAGTCCCTGCTCTAACCTGCCCAGGTCACACGGCATCGAGCACATGATCGGGGGCTCAGCAGCGATGGGTCCCATGGGTGTGTGAGTGTGTGTCGGCTCTGGTAGAGGTCATTCACTTCCTCAGCAAGCCCAGCAAACACACAGGGAGCAGGCTGCTGTATGTCACGCCTGTGCTTGTGGCTCGGATGCCGAGGGGGCCGGCAGGCAAGCCCTCAGCAGCTGTGGGTCACACTACGCCCGTGCTCAGGGCCCTGAGGTCTGGGCATGTGCTTAAGGCAAAGATCAGTATTGGGGGGTTTGGGGAGGCTCTCCTGCCGCCGCACAGCAGGCTGGATCAGGAAGGAAGGGCAGGGTTTCCTGGACGGAGAAGGAAGGAAGGGTGGGCGGAGAGGGTGCCTCTCTGCAGCACACGCATGGGTGGCCACAGGGGCTCCGGAGGCCAGACATCAGGCCTCCAGGCTGGACAGTCTGTGCTACACTTCCCGCCCCCAGGACTCCCGTGGGGTCAGGCGCAAGGGCAGGTGCACTGAGCGAGGCTCTTCCCAGGCTGTGCTCTGAGCGAGAGCGTGCCCAGGGCATGTGCCTCCCTGTCTCGGCCCGCTGAGGGGGACCCCGCAGGGGAGACCGTGTCCCCGCCCTCCCTGGCTGCAGACCACGCCGGCCCCACGCGCCCGCATCCCAGACTTGGCCTCTGCTTCCTGGCCGTGCCCTAAGATGCAGTGCGTCCTCGAGGAGCCGGGCCCCAGTCGGCACCTCTGGGGCAGGGGCTGGAGGCAGACCGGGGTCCTGGGAAACTCCTCAGGACCAGTGAGAAGGGGAGGGGGCCTTTGAACTTTGAGCTCAACATTCTCTCCGACGCTTGACTCGGCAGCCTGGTACTGCTCTTACTGTTACTTACGAAAGGCAGGGAAATGGGGATATTCCTTCCCGAGGAGGACAGGGCAGCGATGTGGCACTGAGGGCCCTGCCCAGACCCAGCCAGCTGG
>NW_027551562.1:3342948-3345682 GCF_008692635.1 Crocuta crocuta | reverse complement strand
GGCGATTTCGGATTCTAATCTGCAGGAACACAGCCCGTCTTTCCTACCCAGGTTCTTCTGGGCTTAGCTGCTGCCGTGTTGATGCCGGTGCCCGGAGGCCTCGCCCCTTCCCCTCTCTGGGCCTCGGGGCCTCCAGTAAAGCACCACAGCAGACCCCGAATTGCTGATGTGGAGCCACATGCCACCTTGCGTGGCCGGCAGTGTGATTCTAGGTGACGCGAGGGTGTCAGATGAGGCCGCTGTCGTTGTCTTGCGGTGTCTGCATTTGCAAGGACTTTAACTTGACCCGATGTTCCCTGATGCACTTCAGCACCTGCCCGTCTTCCTTCTAACTCTTCCTTCTGACGGAGGGTGGGCAGCTTGCCCGGGCAAGCCACCGTCAGAGCCGGAATGAAACATTACTTTGTTTACATTGTTCTCTGCAATTACTTTTTTTTTTTCTACCAAGTAATCCTTGCTTTCCATTTGTGGTGGGGATGTGAGATTTCCCTTTAAGATGAACTTGTTTTTTTTTTCTGTTTCTGCGATGAGCCATCAGTGAGGAGTCAGGTAGTAACAGCCGGGTGAGGCGATGTGGGGCCGTGCTCCTGAGTCCCGTCTTCTGCCGGCATCAAACCCCAGGGCCCCCGAGGCAAAGCACACACACGTGTGATACGCTAGGAGCTCAGTAAATATTGCTGAGCGCTGGATTAGAGAGTGCCACGCTGCCCTTAATCCCACAGACGGTGTCGGGCTCTGAGGTGATGACACAGTGTGAAGACACTGGTCCTGAGCACATCTTCTGGGTGCACGGGGGCCCCTCCCGGGTGGGGCCATCTCTGGGGACGCCTGCTATCTGGCTGGGGCTCTCTGCCTGTGCCAGCATCGCCCGGGAGCTGTTGGAAATGCAGGTTCTTGGGCCCTTTCCAGCCCTACTGAGTCCTCTCCCTGAGTCCCGGCAAAGTCCTCAGTGACTCCCCACTCGGAGCTCCCGGGAGGTGCTGTCAGGAGCAGGTGTTAGGCAGGGGATTGTTCTGTGTCACTGTGTCAAATGTACAGGATTGGCCATCTCAGTGGCATTAAGTACATTCGCGCTGTTGCGTAACCCTCACCACCATCTAAGGCCAGCGTTTCTTCGTCATGTCCCCAACCCCTGCACCTGATACACGCTAACTCCCCTCCCTCCACCCCACGCCCCCCGGAAGCCACCATTCCACCTTCTGTCTCTGTGAGTCTGACGCCTCTAGGGACCTCGCAGAAGAGGGACCCCTCAGTATTTGTCTTCCTGCCCTACCTTACGAAGCGTGTTTCCAAGACCCCGCCACGCCGTAGTGTCTATCAGCTTCCTTCATTTTTATGCCCGCGTGATATTCCACACCTGTCCCGTGCGCTCACTTGTCTGTGCAAATCCGACTTGCTTCCGCTTCGAGGCTGCTGCGAACGTGAAGGACAAGGTCCTGTCGGGGACCCGGCTTTCCGCTGGCGAGGATGTGCTTTGGGGCAGAGCTGTCGGCTCACACGGTGGCTCTGTGTTTGTCTTACGTGGTGGCCGCGCTGTTTTACGTCCCCGCCAACAGCGTACGCGGGCTCCGGTTTCTCCCTCTGCTCACCAGCCGCTGTCGTTCTCTCTCTCCCTCGTTTTTATGTCTCATAACCTCCAAGTGGGTGAGCTGAGCGGCCCAGGACCTACTGCCCGCGGCGCTCCCATGACAGGGGCGAGGACACCGCCTGGGCTTACCGTCGGGCCTTTCCTGTGGAGATGCGATTGCCCCATCATGGGGCGGTGGGGGACTGCGTGTGTCCCCATCTGCGCCGCCACTAATGTCCAGCCAAAGCAAGCTCTAGCCTCTCCTTCGTTTCCCGGCCACTGCCCCTGCCTAGAGCCCGGAGAGGTGCTGGGACTCACCCCACAGCCACCTCCCCGGGCCCCTGCCATTCCAGCGGCCGGGCTTTGCCAAGGCTCTGAGGCCGGGGCCCTGTTGTGGGAGAGACTTTACATTCGAATTTTAAAAGCCTGGGTTCAAATCCTGATTGGAATTTGGGGCATGTTGATTCCACCAGCCTGAGCCCCAGAATACCCTACCCGCCTGCAGTTCTGGTGCGGTGTGGTGTATACCCGGTGTGGTGTGGTGTGTACATGGTGTGGTGTGGTGTATACCTGGTGTGGTGCGGTGTGGTGTATACCTGGTGTGGTGTGGTGTGGTGTGTACACGGTGTGGTGTGGTGTATACCCGGTGTGGTGTATACCCGGTGTGGTGCGGTGTGGTGTATACCCGGTGTGGTGTGGTGTGTACACGGTGTGGTGTGGTGTATACCCGGTGTGGTGCGGTGTGGTGTATACCCGGTGTGGTGCGGTGTGGCGTATACCCAGTGCGGTGCGGCGTGTGCCCGGTGTGGTGTGGTGTGGCGTGTGCATGGTGCGGTGTGGTGTGTGCACAGTGTGGTGTGTGCACGGTGTGGTGCGGTGTGTACACGGTGCGGTGTGGTCTATACACGGTGTAGTGCGGTGTGGTGTATACACGGTGGCATGGCGACAGGGCCGGAGGGGGTGCTCCTTAGGAAACGCCACCGGGTTCTACCAGGAGTGAGGGGGTCGGAAGTGCTGAGCTGGGTCTTAGAGGTGAAAGCAATTTGCTAGGCAGACACGGAGGCCTTGATGCGTCCAGCAGAGGGCTGGGGCCCAGTGGTCCCTGGTGGAGGTGGGGGCGGAGGAGTGGGGGGATGGGCAGGAGGATGAAGGGAGCAGAGGCGGGGG
>NW_027551562.1:3342723-3342920 GCF_008692635.1 Crocuta crocuta | reverse complement strand
GTCTCAATGCCTCAGTGGCTGGCAGAGTCGCTAGCACACAGTAGGTGCTCAGAAAACATCTGCGGAGGGAGTGAGGGATCTCTTTCCATCTCCTAGAGGGGCCCCTGGGCTTCCGGAGCGGGGGTGGCTGTCTGTGCTTCCTCAGCCTCCAGGCCTCCAGCAGAAAGAAAGGTGCCAGGGAGGGGTGCAGTGAGCAC
>NW_027551562.1:3341938-3342697 GCF_008692635.1 Crocuta crocuta | reverse complement strand
GCGAGGGAGCATGGGGGGGGGGCTCGGGGCCCAGTGAGCAGGGGCTCGGGCCGGCAGCCGGGTGGCTGAGCAGACCCCCCAGAGGCAGCAGAGGGGGACTCACCTTCTCCTTCCGTCCTCCCCCCGCAGAGGCTCCAGCGGGAGAAACAACCCACTAACCTGAACGACACCATCAAGGAGCTGTTCCAGGTGGTGCCTGGGGACGTGGACCCCCTGCTGGAGAAGAAGTCGGGGGGCTGCCGGCGCTGCGCCGTCGTGGGCAACTCCGGGAACCTGAGGGCGTCCTGGTACGGGCCCCAGATAGATGGCCACGACTTCGTGCTGAGGTGAGCACCTGCCCCTCGGAGCTCAGCGGCGCCTCGGCTCAGGGTCCGGAGGTCGGGGCCCCTGTCCTGGCCTGGACAGGCTTCCCCGCGGACCCCAGCGCCCCTCCCCCACTACCTCCCGAGGGCCTCGGTTTCCCCAGCCGTGTGTTGTAGGAAGGAACTGGGCTCGCAACATCTCTTTGGACCCAGACGGGAAACGATGCGAGGGAGGCAGCCAGTGGGCACGGGAGGTGCCTGGCGAGAGGGCACGATCTATTTGAAGAGTCTCGTTTAATCTTTAAAATTCAGTCCCATCTTGGGGCGCCTGGGTGGCTCAGTCGGTTGGGCGTCCGACTTCGGCTCAGGTCATGGTCTCGCGGTTCGTGGGTTTGAGCCCCGGGTCCGGCTCTGTGCTGACAGCTCAGAGCCTGGAGCCTAGTTCCGATTCTGTATC
>NW_027551562.1:3340698-3341430 GCF_008692635.1 Crocuta crocuta | reverse complement strand
GCCTATTTCGGATTCTGTATCTCCCTCTCTCTGACCCTCCCCTGCTCACGCTGCCTCTCTCTCTCTCTTAGAAATAAAGAAAACGTTAAAAAAATTTAAAAAAAAAAGTAGAATTCAGTTTCGTCTTACAATCTAGGCCACAATAAAACGATATGTTTTTAACGTAAATCGTTTCCCCGTCGCCGAGTGAGACATCCTCCAGGAAGTCATGTGTCCTGGGTGTCCCTGATAACCTACATCACGCCCTTCCCTCGGCTCCTGGGCTCGCAAGCGCCTCAGCGCCAGGACAGGCAGCAGTGGGGCTGCTGCTCCCCAGGCGCCTTCTAGAACAGTCTCCTGTTTCTGTGGTCTCTGCGTTTGTCTGTAGACCACTCGCCTGGCTTCTGGGAGCCTCAGTGTCCCCGCCGGGCAGCAGGAATGTCCGCGGTGAGGGTGAGCTGGTCAGACAAACGTGCCTTCAAGGCTGACACTCGGTGGCTCTGTCCTGGGACAGATTCTCTGCGTGCAGACTTCTTCCACCGCAAAGTAGGGCCACGGAACACCTGCCACGGGCCGTTGTCACCGAGGTGTTAGCCAGGTGTGTCACTAGGGCAGGACGGTTCCTGTGCGTCGTAGGTCGTCTGCAGAGCCCACGGTCGGGCTCACTTCGGATCGTAGGAGAGGAGACAGACGGCGCCAGCTTTTGTGCTGTGTCTGAAGCTGAGGAAGCCGGGGCCCCGCCTCGGCGGGCGC
>NW_027551562.1:3296590-3340629 GCF_008692635.1 Crocuta crocuta | reverse complement strand
GGTGCGGTGCGTGACCCTCTGTCCCTTGTCCCCCAGGATGAACAAGGCGCCCACAGTGGGCTTTGAGGCCGACGTGGGGAGCAAGACCACGCACCACCTGGTGTACCCCGAGAGCTTCAGGGAGCTGGGGGAGAACGTCAGCATGGTCCTGGTCCCCTTCAAGACCACCGACCTGGAGTGGGTGGTCAGTGCCACCACCACGGGCACCATCTCTCAGTGAGTCCGCTGGGCGCGGGGGAGGCCCCTGCACCTTAGGGCACATGTAACCTTGCAGATGGAAAGGGGCCGTTCGTGGGGCTCATCAGCCAGCGCCGCGGCAGCGGGAATGGGTGCTCCTGGCTCCGGCCTCTGCTGTGCTCCTTCTGACTTGGAGCAAGTCGCCCCTCTCCCCTCACCCCTTGATTTTCCTGGGGGAAAGCAGCATTTTAAAGTTCTTGGATTAGCCAAGAGCGCCCTCTGGTGTCTACAGCAGGCCACTGCTCCAGGAGGGCAGGGCTGAGGCAGGGAGGCCGTCCCTCCCTCCCTCTCCAGTGTCTCCCATCCGGAGCCCCAGCCCCGTGCAGGCGACCTTGACCCTCCCCACCCACCAGCACAGTAACACCTCCTCTTTCTCCCTGGCAGCACCTACGTTCCTGTCCCCACGAAGATCAAAGTGAAAAAGAATAAGGTGAGTCGGGCTCGGCCCCTTGGAAGGCTCTGTACGCTGCAGAGAGCACCCCTCTCCCCTGCACAGACCCTGGCTGCAGAGACCCCTTGGGCCTCCGCTCGGCCTCCCTGCTCGAAACACTGGGAAAGTCCGCCCGAGTGGGGGCCCCAGACCAGCAGCATTGCGGGGACCCTGTCACAGATGCCAGGGCGCAGGCCCGCCCCAGACCTGCTGAGTCAGAAGCTCTAGGAGAAGGCGGTGGCCCAGCAATCCGGGCTTTTACCAGCCCGCCAGGGCTGCTGACGCCGGCCGCTCTTTGAGAACCAGGCCTCCGTGGTGTGCGCTTCTCCAAGCCAGACCTCACCTCCCGGCCCCATAGCTCCATTGTCCCCAGGGCGCCCCTGGTACGGGCTTGGCGGAGACATGGGCAAAGGGCGGGAACATGAAAGAAATGAAGCGTCCGTTCTGCTGGTCCTTTGCATGTGCTGTCCTTTTTAGATGGTGAGTCAGGATCAGAGAGGCTGAGTAACTTGCTTAGAAACACACAGCCTGCTGGTGGTATGGCTGGAATTGGAGCCCTCCCAGCACTGGGTGCACTGACCAGGGAGCAGGGGTGGGGGTCGGGGGGAAGCCATATGGCATCCCTGTAGGGCCCAGTGGGTGAATGGCAGTACCTTGAGGCCCGGCTGAATGATGACCACAGACCCGCATGGTCCTGGGCTCCAGTCCATTCCTGGGGGCCAGCGCTGGGCTTCCTGGACACCCATTCCCTCTACCGCCTGAGAAGTACCCTTCGCTGTCCTCACGGCAGCCGTGGCGGTGGAGTCCAGGGCAGGGCTGATACCAGACACCCCCCGGCTTGGCCGCCTGACTGTGTGATACCAGGCACATCACGGAGCCTCTCTGAGCGCTTCCCACGAGGAGAGGGAAAGCCAGCACACAGGGTCGTGTTGTAGACATGTAGACCGAGGTCACTCAGACCCACACTCGGCAGGATGGGTGGGTGGCTCGGCGCCCATGTTCTCCTGCCCTGTGACAGGGGCGTCCCTGTCCCCACCACACGCCGTTCCCTGGAACCTCCCTGGCCCGATTTGAAGGTCACCCGATGCCCCCTTCTCAGCCAGCCGTCTCCCCACCCCTGCACGTTATTGCCTCTCTGCTGGATTTCCCTCCCCGGCTCCGCAGCTGTGCGCCAGCGCTCTTTGCCTCCGTGGTTAGCCGCCCTTCCCACTAGACGGAAGGCCCCCGAGCGCAGGGGTGCGGGCTCCGTTCGCCGCCCTGTCCCCCGCGGCACAGCGTGCGGGGCACCTGACAGGTGCTCACGGGGGCCTCTGTCTTCCTTCAGATCCTGATCTATCACCCGGCCTTCATCAAGTACGTCTTTGACAGCTGGCTGCAGGGCCACGGGCGGTACCCGTCCACCGGCATCCTGTCCGTCATCTTCTCGCTGCACATCTGTGACGAGGTACGCCCCCCGCCCCGTGCCTGCCAGGCCGCCCCCCGTTCCACGTTTCTGAGAGCATCAGCGAGCACGGCTGCCGTCAGGCTGACCTCCAGCCCCACCCCTGGCCCCGCGTAGCTCTCCTTCCGGAAACTCTGGTCCCTCATCTCTGCGCTGGGCCTTGCAGCGCTGCTCTGGGCATTCACGAGAAGATTCTGGGGGCGAGAGTTCCTCCTCGCTCTGTGTGGGCTCCGGAGGCCGAGTCACAGGCCGTGGGTGGAGGCTCGGAGTAGGGGCCAGAGTGATGGAGCAGATTGGAAGGCGGGAGGGCTGGGGTCTCAATCTCGGCCGCTATTAGAATCATCCCCAGGGCTAAATCTCAGCACCCAGACCACACTCCGCCCGTGTTCACCAGGATTTCTGACTGTGGGGACCAGGCACCCAGGGGTTCCACTATTCACTGAGGCTGAGAACCAGTGATCATGCCCAGCGTGTTTTGTGTTTTCCTCTGTGGACCTGCCTGACCGTCCGCCAGGCCCTGCCCGCGCCTGATGTGGGGTGCTCCCTGCCACCCTGGGCAGAAGAGAGGGGCCCACAACACCTACTTCCTCCCTGGCCCCTGCGTCAGGTGGGGCAACCATCCCCAGCCCCCCCTCCTGGCTTCTGGGTGAAATCCAGGGAGGGAGAGGGGCCTTCTGTCTCCGCCCTCTCCCCCACCCCGCACTGTCCCCAGAAGCCTGGGGTCTCCCAAAGCCGCCCCTCCTCCTCGCCTCACCTTGCTGCCTGCCCCCTCCCCCTGCTTCCTGCCCCCAGGCCGCTGCTGCCCTGCTGGCCTTCAGGACAGCGGGCCACAGAGCTGTCTCCTGCCCGCCCTACCCCCCAAATCTGCCCTCAGCGCTGCTGCGGCCCAGATAGCATTTCCTCTCCCGGAGGGCATATTCCTTACTGGGCATCTTCCACTCCTCTCCCGAGGCCCAGTTCAAATGTCACCTGCCGTCTCAGGTCCCTTGAGTCATTGGCCCTGCCGTCTTCTGTGCCGCGGGAGCCCTGATGTGAGCCCCCGTCCTCACCGGTGCTCGTGGGTGAGTCACAGGCTCCGAGGTCTGTGACACCTGACGCCTGGCCCTGATGAGGAACCTGGATGTATTTATCGCACTGCTTGGCACGGAGGAAGTGCTCAGTACACGCTTGTCACATGTGGGAATGGCCCCCCACCCACTGGCCGGTGAGGGCCCCTGGGCCACGTGGCTATTAGCTTAAGGGAAGAAAAAAGTCAGCATCTACCACCTGCCTCAACGTGGTCATTCCTCTTGGCCCATTTTCCGGATGAGAAAAGTGAGGCTCAGAATAGTGGTTTGGCGCTCCCTGGCTCCACCAGCAGGTGGCAGAGCTGGGAGCCCTGCTGTCCCCTCCCCTCCCCCCCCCAGCCCCAGGAGCCTCCCTCCCAGGAGAGGAAGCTGTCCTGCCCCCGGCAGCCTCAGGGCCACCCACGTGCCAGCCTCCTATCGTGCCTCTGACCTTAGCCTTGACTTTTTACATACGTTGCTTTTGCTTCACGGAGCCCCTGGGAGTCCCAGTGAGGAACTGGGCGGGTTCCACAGGGAAGGGGCTCTGGGCGTCTTTGGAAGCGTTGTTTGGAGAGTCGGGGGTGCCTGCCCTTCTTAGAGGCTCTGCCCGAAGCCTGGTGTCCGGTCCCGACCTCCGCTTCGCCCCCGCAGGTGGACCTGTACGGCTTCGGGGCAGACAGCAAGGGGAACTGGCATCACTACTGGGAGAACAACCCGTCGGCGGGGGCTTTCCGCAAGACCGGCGTGCACGACGGGGACTTCGAGTCCAACGTGACGGCCACCTTGGCGTCCATCAATAAAATCCGGATATTCAAGGGGAGATGACGCTGCAAAGGAGGACTGAGGCTCGCCTCTCCGCGTCCAGCCCCCGCTTCTCGCCGGGGCCGTTCTGTCCCGGGAGCTTCGAGGGCCAGCCTCGGGGGTGGGGGTTGGGGTGCAGCCCCTGCCCGCCAACATGTGGCAGCGTCTCCTCGGCAAGGTGCCCGAGCCCCGGGCCTGCGGAGCAAGTGTCCCAACTGGGCTTCCATGGAGAGCCCCTCCCTGCTGTTCTGGAGCCAGAGGAAAGTGGGGAGACGCGGCGGGCAGGGGGTCAGGGGGTCCGGTCTCCAAACACTGAGGTCACGTTGGCTTCCGGGGAGGGGGTGGACACTTGGGACTCTGTATTCTAAAGTAAAGGACAGTTTTCCAGGACGGACTCTGCCCGGGGACCCAGGGACGGCCTCAGGACAGAGCCCCGATGGACCATGTGGACCTGGGGGCCAGACGGCGCCTTTCTCTGCACGATGCCTGGCCCCTCCCTCACTTGGCTCCACAACCCCCACCCCCACCCCTCGCTGTCTTCCCAAAGCTCCTTTGTGGTGGCCGGAGAGGCGCCCCGCCCCGAAGGGCTTCCCAGACCCCTGGCGGGTGTTTCAGACTCCAGCACGTGTCTTCTCCTAGGCGATGTCCCTGAGTGACGGATCCCTGCGGCTGTAACCGTGATTGAGAGCAGATCTGACTGCTTCCGCGTGCCTTTGTGTTTGGGGGAGAGACGCGCGCATCGACTGAAACAAGGCGAAAGCCTTGGCTCAGGAGAGGGGACCCCCAGCAATGCCGCCCCCTTGCTCTGCGGCTCGGGACGTCTTCCCTAGTTTCCTGAGGCGGTGCCTGAGCGGGAGCAAAGCTCTGGTGACAGTGCTGTCCCGAGGCGGGACACCGTCTTAACTTGCGTTCACGGACTGTCGGATGTGGTGCCCATGACCTTCCAAGGCCATGCATGTAACCTCCACCAGCCAGCACTTTCCTGAGGGTTGTAGGACTGTCCCGGGAACATCACCTTCAGAGCCGGAGAAGACATACCTCATTCTCTCCCTCCCAGGCTGCTCTGATCTTTCCTCATCAGCCTTCCTGATTATTTATTGATTTATTCTTTTAGTTCAGCGGACGTTGTGTGCACTTTGTGGCGCTGTGGCCGGTCCTGATCGCTGAGTGGAGCCTGCTCTTGCTTCACCTGGCAGCCGGGGCGTGGAGGAGCTTGAATCTAGGTTCGCGGGGCTCTTCAGATTCGGGGCGCGGGGCAGTGGGGTATCTAGGGCTTGGGGGCTTGCGGGTGGGCAGATTTCAGGCTGGTAGGTGTGCGGAGTGCTCTGCCCCTCCTTCCCTTCGGCCCCACCTCCTTCCTGTCATCGTGGATTGGCTGGGGCTAAGAATCTCCAAAGCTCAAAGCTCAGCGGGACTTCCTTGGGGCCAGGTGGGGAGTGGAGTCACGGGTGTAAGAGGAGTGATTGTGAGCTCCAGTTACTGATGCTTCATCAGAAAAACCACTTTTCCCGTTGAGAGCATTTGCTAACAGGCAGCTGCTACCTTGAGGAGGTGTGACTGTTTCCTGGTGGGGGTGTGAGACATGCCAGTCTCAGAAGCCACGCCTGTTCCCTGCCCTTCCCGCTGCAGCCTCTCCCTCTACAAACAGGGAGGGAGGCACGTGGGGAGCGCGGGGCCGCAGGTGGCGGTAGGCAGGTCACAAGGGTCCCCAGAAGTGGTCCCAAGCCTGTGCATGTGAGCATTGTCGTGGGGACAGATTCCTTAGCCTTTAGTAGTCTCAGAGATTCAGAATCCGGAATGTAGTCTATAAAATAACAACAGAGAACGTGTTCTAGCTTTAAAGTCCCCCGGAACCTAAGACTCTCGTGACTGTTGAAGGCTCATAAACCACCGTGAGGTCATCGTCCTGATCATAAATGCTGTCGGCTGGCTGACTGATCCCGGGGACAGCCCTCGAGGACAGCGGCCGCTGAGACCGGGCAGAGGGGACTCCTGAGCTCTTTCCGAGTCCGTACCGGAATGACGGACTCAGGGCACCCAGTCCGCTCCCAGGCATCGCCCAGACAGAACAGGTGCCCGCAGGGAGGCAGTGGGTGCAGGCTGCCCGGCCCTGGCTGTCTCTCCCTCCCGGGAGGCCGATCAGAGAAGCAGGGCCCAGAGGAGGGAAGCGAGTTGCCAAAGTGAACCAAGAATTATGACAGCCCGACTCAAACACTTTGAGCAAAAACAGGACGTCATTGGCTCTGTTTCAAACACCCTGAGGTGGGCTTTCCCAGCTGGGCTGCATCCAGCATCTCTGAGAACGGTGACGGGGGGGGGGGGTCTCTGCCTCCTCCCCACCGGCCTCGTCAGGCTGCCCGTGGTGGGGCCCGCCTTCTGCCACCCTCCCTCCAGCAGGGGAGAAACCTTGCTTTTCCCAGCGCCCTGGCACACATTTGCGGTCACTGGCTTGGCAGACCCAATATGCTCCAGTCACTGTGACTGGGATTGAATGCACTGATTGGCTTAAGCCAGTTAGTGTCTATACCCCAGGGGGTAAGGATGGCTGAGAATCGGCACACTCAGTGTTCTGTGGGTGGGTAACGCGAAGCACCCAGCCAGCTCTCGAGAGTGTCCACCGCTCTCACCGCTCACCGTGGGGCTCCCAGCCTCGGCTCCTTGGAGGCCAGCCCTGGGCCCCGGGCACGGAGCAGAGGTGTCCCTGCTGCGCTCATCAGTGCGGAGCCTAAAGCCAGAAATAGCAGGGCTGAGGAGGGAGAGCGATCTCGGCACCCTCTCCAGGCCCCAGAGAGCCAGGACGCTGATTTTCTTGAGCCGCAGTCACGTCCTGCAAAACCAGCANAAAGGCGGATGGGCTTGGAGCTCCTGGCCCCCAGAGCCATCATCAGGCAGGAAAGAAAATTCTTAAACTGATGCCTTTTGAGACTCTGGCCTCAGCAGGTGTGGCCCAGCGAGCCCCACGGGCTGCGCTTAGCGGGAGAACCGGGTACAAGAAAGCAGGACTTAAAATAGGGAAGCCAGACACGAAGGTGGGGAGGGCGATGCTTGTAAAGTGCTGGAGGCCAGAGGACTGGGCGTCTGGGTCCAGGCCGCAGTAGAGTCGCAGAGAATGCTTAGAACCTTGACGTCTGCTTTAACTGTTCTCGTCAAGGCAGCCTGAGCACTAAAACAGGAAACAGAAAAGAGCCCACATGGGTGTCACCAAAAATGCTCTCTCCAGGGAAGGGTAAGCCTTGAGGGGCCACTGTCCAGCGCGAGATGGCCGGTCGCTCGGCATGTGCTGTCAGCCAGCTGCTGTCCTTGCGCGCGCGCGCGCGCACACACACACACACACACACACACACACACACACCGGGGGTTATCGCTGTGCCCCTCATGGACATCTGGTTGGAAGCAGACGTGCCCACAGGCCCCCGCTTGGTCAGCCTCCCCTGTGGTCTGGGCTCACAGGTCTTGAGATGGAGTCAGCCTTCCTCTTGCTCGTCCCGAAGACCCGGCCCCCCGCCTCTGGGGAACAGAGAGGAGCAGGGGATGTGGAGGAACTGCGGAGGCCCGCAGGGCGGCGCACACGGTGTGCTGGCCTCCGGGCATTAGCGGCTTCTCGCCACATGAGTAGCAATGTGCTTCCTGCAAGCGGCCGTCTGCTCCCGGCCCCCTGCGGCCAGCCCACCCCCGGCTTTCCTTCTCGGCCCATGAGATCTGCACTGGTGTTGAACTTGACCCCCTGCCTGGCTCAGCCTCTCTCACTGGGCGGAACTCCGTCTGTGTCCACCTGCGGATGGCCGAGAGCCCGAGGCCAGCTTTACCCTGCCTCCCCTCCCCCAGGACATGAACGTGCCCCTCACCCCACCCCCGCCGCGCCAGCACATCACTGAATTCACATCCAAGCCAAAGTTTCTCGAGCACTTTCTGTTCCTTGTGACCGCGTCTGATTCCTTGTTGGTGGTGTAAACTTTGCTTTCTTTTCCCTCCTGCCTCGCTCCCGTGTTTGTTCTGTAGCTGAGGGCCGACCGGGGTGCGTTTTGAAGGAAGTTATCGAGAGTCTGCCTTCCTCAGCCTCTGCTCTGTTTTATTTATTGTTGAACATTTCCAATGATCCAAATCAAAGTGAATTAAAACAAAAAGCTATTTTTCTCGTTCGGGTGTTTGTTGTGTTTCTATGGCGGCCACGCCNCCCCCGTCTGCAGGGAAGGGGTCATGCTCAGTCCTAAAAAAGCCCCGATGGTTCACCTGCGGGGGGGTCTCCTGGCTCAGTGTCTGCCCGCCGAGTGCCCAGAGGTTCAGGAAGCAGAGCATTAGCCTCTCAAATGCATCTGTGACTCTCGCTGCTGTGCAACTGTGGCGAGTCACCTAACCTCTCTTAACCTCAGCTGCCCCATCTGGTAAATGGACACAACACCAGCTGTCAGAGCAGGTGTGAGGCAAGGATAAAAATAACTCAGGAGGCCCGCCGGAGGGGATCTGTGGCAGCCACGTCAAGCCGTGGCTGGACGAGATAGCGCTGGCAGGGGCCCAGGGTGGGCCGAGGTAGGGCTCATCTTTTCCCAATAAGCAGGGACATCCGTGGATGGCTCCCAAGTTCGATCCAAAGTTGGCACGAATCCCCGATTCTGTGGTAGTCCAGAAATCCAGCATCGGCGTTCTATAAGGTAAAATTGGTCTGAAATCCTGTCAGCTCGCACAACGCCCTGCTAGGCGTGAACTTGAATTCTCACAGCAGTCTGAAAGGGCGGGTGTGTGGTTTCCCGGTTTTCATGTTTGCAAACAGGTGCAAAGGGCAGAGTGGGGCTCAAAGCAGGTGTTCCCTCTGCAGAGGCTCCCTGTCACTCTGCTGCCTCCCCGGGGGACGTCTCCCAGGCTGATGTGGGAAGTTTGTCGTGACCCTTGGAAAAGAGCCCTCGGCGGCAGGAGGGTGTGGAGAGGAACACAGGTGTCCTGGAGCCGGGCAGCCTGCGTTCCTACTTAGCTGTGTGAGCTTGAGCACGTCCCTGAACCTCTCTGTGCCCAAGCTCCTTGTAGATAAAGTCTGGGTGATGAGGCACCTACCCTAGACACAGGCTTGAGGGGTAAGTGAGTTCATGCACGGCACAGGCTGAGAAGAGAATCTGGAGGCCCGGGAGCCTCCCTGAGATGTCAACTCTTACTAAAGTTGTGGGGAGAGAAGGAGATGCCGGCAAAACTGTGAGCCCCCCCTCCGCCCCCAGGGCACCCAGTCGGATTTCTTTCGCTCCCTCTCCTGCCCTCCCCCCCCCCTCACACTGGGGGCTTTTGTGTTGCTTCCCTTCCAAGTGGTTTCTTCAACTCTTAACATTCCCTTTCCTTTTTCCCATCCCTTGGCTAACCTCACCCGATCATGGTATGCGCTCAGGTATTAACATGCTGGCCACCCCTTTCCCCTGCATCAAAGACCCAGCCTCCGCCAGCTCCTGCCTCCGCCGGCTTCCATCACAGCTGCAATGTGGGAGAGGGGCCACCAGGTGGCGGCACATGCGGGCGGACCCTTTGGGAATGCGGGTCCACAGAGTCCCAGGCCACCGACAGCCTAGGAAGGGAAAGGAATTAGCTAGACCCTCGACAGAGAGCCCGGAGGACCTAACGACATTTCTTTAGGACGCTCTGGCACCTTCCCAGGTACGGAGGACAAGAGCCAGCGGCCTCCTGGCCCAGGGCTGTGCGCCCCCCACGCCTCCCGCAAACGCAGGTCGTCCAGGATTTGGGTCCCAGGCGCCCCCTCACGCAGCTCCACACCCACGCTTGGCTGTTCAGCAAAGATCGAATGGAATCGAAAGGAAGCTCCTGGGAAGAAGTGCTCTACTGTCTTCTTTTAAGCCATGGCGATTTTTAAATATGTACACCGATGTGTACGAACCCCACCGGCTGGTTCTCCAGATTCAACAATCATGCGTGTTTTCCACCTGTTGCCACTTCCTTAAATTCTTCTTCCGTCTTCATCACTGCTAGTTTCCCACAGGGCTTAGGGGTCTGCCTCGAAAGTCACTTTGCCCCTGTGTCCGCGAGGGAGTGGCTCGGAAGGGTGCCTGTCCTGCGAGATACAGCGTCACCCAGCAAGGTGGAGGGAGGGTGTCCCCACTTCCCCGGGTGCCCAGTCCATGGGGACCTCCCCAGCTGTCCTCAGCCATGCCTTGGGCGGTTGGTTTATTTGCACCAGGATTCACTACAGGTCATGTCACAGAAGGAAATGCTCTGCATATTCAGAACTAAGTGAAGATGTGGTGTGAGGTGTAGGACACCTCTGCTCTGGGGGCCCAGTGAGGAAATGTCCCCAGCTGATTCAAGGGTCCGTCTGCACCTGCTGGGGAAAGACCCACCTCTGCTTCTGCTTCTGCTTTGTTCACTGATTCCACACCTACCTACTGAGTGTAAGAGGCATCTCCAGGGCTCAGGTTCTTCTCCCCAACCTCACAATATCCATCCGTGGGATGTTGTTGGATTCATGTGCCCGTCGCTCCCCTCCCTCTAAGGCCACCCCCCCCGGACCTGCCCAGACCCTAGATCCCCATAGAATAAGGTGAATCCCTCTGGATCATCTTCAGCTGAAACACGGGGTCCTCACAGGATGGGTGAATCCCAAGTGACCTGCTTCTGGGACACGCCGGCCGCTGGCCCCACCTGACGTTCTGTGAGCACGTGGAATGATTCAGAGACCGGCCGTGCTCACCTCCACCCCACTGCTATGCACTGGGTGTCCCCGAAATTCGTATGTTGAAGTCCTCACCCCCGGGGTGATGCCGCTTGGAGGGGGGCCTTTGGGAGGTGATCAGGTTTCGAGCAGGCCGTGAAGGTGGGGCCCCATGATGAGATTCGTGCCCTTGTAAGAAGAAACAACANCCGCATCTGGGGATGTGACAGCTGAATTTTCTGCTGCAGTTCTAAGCCGCGTCCTCTAAGTCAGCCTGACAGCCAAGTGCAAGTAGCAACAGGCTCCTGAACCAATCTCTCTGTTAGCTCCGACCTCAGCGCGCCAAGGAGGGGTTGTGGCCTCGAGACCCTACCCCCTGGACACACAGACTTGGACTTTGCCGNATTTTCTGCTGCAGTTCTAAGCCGCGTCCTCTAAGTCAGCCTGACAGCCAAGTGCAAGTAGCAACAGGCTCCTGAACCAATCTCTCTGTTAGCTCCGACCTCAGCGCGCCAAGGAGGGGTTGTGGTCTCGAGACCCCTACCCCCTGGACACACAGACTTGGACTTTGCCAGGTTATAGACCGTGGAGGCTGTGGGTCTGGATGAGAAACCGCAGGAGCTGAGTGGGGACGGTCTTGGGAGGAAGAGCACGAGGAAGCTAGAAGGAACCGGCAGAGAGGCCACAGCCGCGCGGGGCTGTGACGGGGCACCAAGGCCAAGGCCAAGATGACTTTAGGGAGAGATGCGGCACGAGGTGTGTGAGTGGCCTCTGGGATGGAGCGGTTCCGGGTGGAAAGAGGAAGCCGGAAGAGAGTAGACGCCCCGGGCCCGGAAGGGCAGGTGCTGGATGTAAACTCCACAGGGCCACCAAAGTCACCGGCATAAGGGTGCACGTCGGGCAGAAACACACTTACTGAATTTGCCACGTGCTCCAGGAGTGAAGGAAGGTAGGCAGCCAGGTGGCGAGTGCCCGGCCACGGGGAAAGGGACAGGGCAGGTGCGGCAAGAGAAACAAGTTTGGGGAGGATGGGTGGGGGCGGTGAAGTCCAGAAACATCCAGACGCTGCTGCCAGGAGCGAGAGGAAAGCAGCCGTCGTCTGGGGGATGGCAGGGTCCTCGGGACCCCCAGCATGCCTCACACGTCAGGACCGCGAGCCAGGGCGCTCCCCGCGGGTGGCTGGCGCACTTCCTGGAGCACAGAAGACCGAAGCCAGGGGCCGTGATGGCCATCGACTGAGAACGTCTTTCCCAAGCCTTCCAGAAGGGGTGCGTACCTGTTGTGAGAACCATTGCCCCGGAGAGCTGGACGCCCCGAGGGTGTGTGCAGAGCCGCCCGCGGGTCCCGTGACTTCTGAGAACACCTTCCCTTCCGTGTTTCAGAACATTGGGACCAGCTTTCCTGAAACTTGAACCAGAACAGGGAGCTCTGGATGGTGAACAACTGTAGGTTGCTGGAAGATTTCTTCCCCCTCCCCCCGGAGACCCCCTAAGAAGAAGGCTTGGTTGGATTACAGACTCCCACAGGCCCTGAGGGTCCAAGGCCTAGATCCAGACATGGAGCTCCTCTGTGATGTGGGAACGAGGGTTCCAGACTTGTCTGCCTCATGGGGTTGTGGGGGAAGCTATCATACTTCAGGTTTACACACATCTCATTTAATAAATACTCACGAGGGCCGTTGGGGGCTGGGGCTGGGCAAGCGAGGTCTCTGACACTCGAAGACCTCAGCCCATCGGGGGACAGGCGGGTAGCCAGATGGCTGCAACACCAGCAAAGGTGGCAGATTCTTAATAATGACCACGGCTCCCTTTTGCACCCTGTCGACATGGGCTAGGCGCTTTGCCTGCACGAATCTCATTTAATCCCGCAGCAATTCCGCCAAGAAGCACAATTCCCTAAGAGGAGAATTTAATGAGAAAACAGCCTCCGGGAGGTGAAGGAACTTGCCAACAAGGAAGGGGCTCACCCAGGACTTTAAAAGCAAGGTGCTGAGGTCGTGAGTCCTGGCTAGGAATGAAACCCCTCTGTTCCCCGCACGAGTACGGGGCCAGGGGACTGTGAGCTTTGCTCTAGACCGAAGCGCTTTGCAGATGAGCCCCCAAGGGCTGGTGCCAGGTGGTAGAGCAGGTCCTGCCCTGGGAAAAGCCCCAGCTGCCCAAAGGCTCATACTGTGACCTTCGCCAAGAGCGCTGGCCCCGCCACCCAGCAATGGCGGCCACCAGAGGGCGCCACGGACCCACCTTCGGCAGGATTTCTTTCAACGCAGAGATTGGTTGGGACCCAGAAAGCAGTTGAAAACCACATGAAAAAACACACACACCCATGTATGAGGTCAGAACTTAGAAAAGAAGAAAAAAGAAAAGGAAAAGAAAAGAAAAGAGAAAAGAAAAAAAAGAAAAGAGAAAAGAAAAAAGAAAAGAGAAAAGAGAAAAGAAAAGAGAAAAGAAAAGAGAAAAGAAAAAAGAAAAGAAAAGAAAAGAAAAAAGGAAAGGACAAACCTGCCGTTAAATATCCATTCCACTGCCTTCCAGATAAGCAGGCTGCTATCTCTGGCGCTCAGCCGAGAGAACTGGGGCAGAAGGAAAAGGCTTGGCCCCGCTGCTGCGGCAGGTGTGGGGCGGCTGCCGAGCTCTGCGTGCACAGCTCCGCACACAGCATGCTGGCCGGGGCCGTGGGGGGCCTCCCGACCTTGACATCTCGCTGGGTTCCTGCTGCGGTCCTTTCTTGTGACACGTTAGCTTTGTGAACTGTGGGGAAACCCCGATTTCTCAGGATCTTGGCTTGTCAATCTGTAAAATGGACATTTAGTAACAGTATATATAAGGCAAACATGGCAGCTTTACCACATTGTGAGTCCTTCCTGAGTGCCAGGCGCTTACCACGCGTTTTAACTCATTGGATTCCCCGACAGCCACGTGAGAAGATAGGGGTACCTCCTTCCTGAGGCCCAGAGAGCGGGCGCTGTTTGGATGCAGGTGTTCTC
The DNA here is from genome assembly GCF_008692635.1 of Crocuta crocuta. Classification (NCBI taxonomy): domain Eukaryota; kingdom Metazoa; phylum Chordata; class Mammalia; order Carnivora; family Hyaenidae; genus Crocuta; species Crocuta crocuta. Next base: position 3,327,051 of record NW_027551562.1, on the reverse strand, counting down.
TTTCTCTCTGGAGCCCGCCTGTCCACTTGCAACAGGAAGTAGAAATCCAGGATCAAGGGGCGGCCATTGAGTTGAGCAAACATTTAATCCACCCAACAGAGCGGGTGGAGGAGATGGACCACGTGCTTCCTTCAAGGCCCGGCATGGTCAGGGGAGGGGCGGGCAGCATTCAGGCGACCCTGACCCTGGTCCCGCGTGGAAGACTGAGCGGCCAGCACACACTGGCCTGAGCACAGAGGATGGACGGGAGGGCTTCTCTGGATGAGAAGAGGGCCAGACTCTGCACTCAGAGCCACCTCCGTATGCATCTCATCTCAGTCTTGGGCGCAGCCTCCCAAGGACCGTGGGTCTGGCCCTGGCCTGCGGACACAGATGCCCGCACACAGCCTGGTAGAGCACCGTGACGGCCGTGGGAGGGCATTCGTTCCTTTACCATCCTAATGTGACCATCTTGTTTTTTGAGTGGAGAGGGTCAAACCAGCCATAGAAGGCATGTGGCTACAGAAACTCAGAGTTCCATGGAGCACAGGGCTGAGCTTGTCTAGGGAGATCAAGGGAGACTTCTCAGAGGAGGAGGCCACTCAGCTGAGATGCGAAGGGTAAGGATGGTGAGCAAAACAATGGTGGGAGAGCATGCCGGGCAGAGGGACGAGCATGTGCAAAGGCCCAGCGGTGAGACGGGGTGTGGCATGATTGTGAAGTGATGGCGGCCCCTGTGACACTGAGGCAGGAAGTGGAGTCAGAGATGGGGCTCAGTGCAGTGGGACCCAGGTCTCCTTGGAATTTGGAGGGAAACAGGGCTTTCTTCTCATGAAACAGAAGGCACTGAAGGGTGCAGCCCAGAGCAAGCAGGCAAGTCCAAAGTGCCGGGTCCAAAAGACCACTTGGTGTGGTGGTTGAACGCATATTTACGCCACGTGCACATTTTACAAAGTGCTTCACATCCTTGCTCTTGTTCGACAACACCCAGCCAGGACCAGCAGATGCGAGCTGACGAGTGACACGCCTGGCTGGGATGGACAGGCCCGCGTCTTGGGACTGGGGAGCCTGGCCTCAGTTCTGCTCTGCACTCCACAGCTCTGCACACATCCCGCTGCTGACATCAGGGATGGGAAATGGCCAGGTGGGCAGCTCCCCAGCTGGATGGTGAGCCCCTCATGACCGAGACCCCCCTGCCTTCCCAGAAGTGAGCGGAGAGCATGGCCCGGGTGCACGACGCGTGTGTGAGGGATGGAGGGGGGTAGGTTTGAATGGAATGGATCTGTAATGTTAAGGCCCGAGTGTCCGTTGCTCAGGCTTCATCATGGCCAAGACTCGGCCAGGGCTTTGCTGCCCTCCCGGGCTCAGGGTCCTCTGAGTGGGTGGGAGGTATGATCACTCTGAGGATGACCAGCTCCATATTCCACAAAGGGACAGTTTGTGGTGCTCCTCAGTGAACCAGCCAGGCATCCCCAGGGAGTTGGAAACTTCTGAGAGCTGTGAATGGAATCCCTTACTGACATATAAAGTCATTTCTCTTTCTCTGTGGAAGTGGGTGGGGGGAGAGGGAGAGAAGAAGAAAAAAAAAGAAGAAGGAGGAGGAGGAGGAGGGAGAGAGAAAGGGGAGGGAGGGGGAAGAAAGAAAGAAATGAAAGCAGGAAGGGAAGAAGGAAGAAAGAAGTACCCAGCAGGCTGCTCTTCCTCTCCCTTCCTTATACTTGCAGGTGTATTTTAACAGAGTTGCAATCACAGAGGCTGATATATTTTTACATTTTGTTTTGCAACCATTAATTGCCACATTGAGATGCACCAAAACTTCTCAGCACGGTTTTTAGGATATAGTTAATGTCCAAAAGAAAAGAAAGAAAGAGAAGAGGAGGAAGAGGAAGAAAAAGGAGGAAAAAACGGGGGAGGGAAGGAGGCAGGCAGATGGGGCGATGCTAAATCTATCGATACATAACACTTTTTAAGAAAAAATATTTCTAACTAGTATTAAAAACAAATTCGTTTTAAAATCCTGCAGAATGGGAGAAATTCTTTCCAAATCCTCTACCTGGTAATTTCCAGAATACATAACGAATTCCTACAACTCAACAACAAACAGGCAAGTAGCTCAATTCTCCATTTAAAAATGGTCCAAGGATATGAACGGATATCTCTGCAAAGAAGATGTGCAAACGAACAATGCGCTCATGAAAAGATGCTCAACGTCCTTAGCCATTACTGTGATGCGACTCCGACCTCACAGCCACCAGGATGGCTGTAAACCGGAAAGACAGAATGCGACAGGCACTGGCAAGGTGGTGGAGAACCTGGATTCTTTGTGCATCTCTGGCAGGAAAGCAAAATGGCGCCCACTGTGCAGTACAGGTTGGTGGCTTCCCCAAAAGTGACACGGAATCACCGTACGACCCAATAATTCTACTCATAGGGATGTGCCCCCAAATAATTGAAAACAGGTATTCCAACATATGGACGCTAGTGCTCTTAGTGGCACTATTCACAAGAGCCAAAAGATAGAAACAACGTAGGCATCTCTCTCCAGAAAAATGGATCGATTGTGATCCATACAGTGGACTCCTCTTCAGCTATAAAAAGGATCAAGTGTTGATAAATCATGTTGATGCCCTCGTATTAAGCACCATATTAAGTGAATAAATCCAGACACTAAAGTTTGCATATTATAGGATTCTGTTTGTGGAAAAATAGCCACAGTTTGCAATCCATTGCGGGCGCTGGGGGTTGGGGAGGGGGAGGGGTCATGGGAGTAAATGCTTAATGGGCGCAGGGTTAAGTCCTGGGTTTGTACAAAGTTTCTGGAACTTTCTAGAAGTGGTGGTTGCAGAACAGTGAAAATACTAAATGCCACTGGATAATACGCATTCAAATGTTAATTATTTGTTATATGGATTTCACCTAAATTAAGAAAAAAATCCTAAAAATGTAATTAAAATAGTAATACATAATTTGGTTGCCTATATTTTCTCATTTGATACAATGAGCCCTATGAGATGGCAAATTCATGTTAGTAATAATCCCTTTTTAGGATGTGGAAATTAGGGCTCAGATGAATAAAAGGTTTGCCCCAAGTCTCTGGGGTCTTAACAGCAGTGGAAAGATCGGACCCTGATTCCCTGACTGTCTTGCTTTGGAGAGAATCTAGGGGTCAGTGTCTGCATCGCTGGGACCATGACCAAGGTTCAGGGAGGCACGGACCCCCTCTGGGCCCAGTCTCGGGGCAGCTGTCCAGCCCTGTGTCCGATGGGTGGGGATTCTTCTGGAAGCCCTGAACTCAGAGGTGTGAGTTACATGTTCCCTGCAGCCTGGCCTCTGGAATAGAAGGACCAAGAACAAAGAGAGAAAAGCTGAACGCTTCCATTGTCTGCTGGCCCACGGGGTTTCACTGGAGTTTTCTAAAGAAATTGGAGCCCATAGAATTGTTCCAGAAATAGGGCTGTGATTGCGTTGCACGTCCTGGAAATCAGACTTCCTGTTACATAAACGTGGCTTCCCTTTACCAGCTGAACTTTCTTATTAAAGGTGGAAAATGGATGGCGTGGCCTCTCCGGGTCATTGTTGGGACGCAGTGGCAGCCCTCTGGTTTGGCTGCACGTAGGCACAGCCGAGTGGGAGTGTCTGAACAGCAGGGCTGGTCAGGCGATACCTCTGGTCACATTCTTCCCTGGGCTGGACCCCCTGGGAAACTCAGTCCCAGCCCCCGGCCCCTCCCACCAGCCTCTGGCTATTCTGGGCTCCTCGGTCTGGCCACACAGATTGCTGCCTCTCCTGCTTTTTTGTGTTGCTGGGCAGACTGGTAGGGAGCAGGCTTCTGGGCCCCTGGGAAGTCATCGGCTGCGCTCTCAGCCTTGGCTAGAGGATGAACCAGCCCTTCCTTTTCTTCAGTCCCCATCCCGTGCCTCATCAGGCTTCGAGAACCCCAGGACAGCCACCATGCCTATTCTAGCAGAACCAGTTCTTCGCCTTTCTGTCCACCTCGTTCCACGGGGAGCTGTTAATCAGACGCGCGTGAGCTCTTGTGTTCTCAGGGCCCAGTGCCGTGCCTGGCAGTGAGCAGGTGCTCGATCGTGTGGGCTGAGGGAGAAAAAGCATCGCTTTAGAAAACGCCGGACGGGGGGCACCCGGGTGGCTCAGTCGGTTGAGCATCGGACTTCGGCTCAGGTCATGAGCTCGCATTTCCTGAGTTCCAGCCGCACATGCGCCGACAGCAGTGAGTCCACTTCAGATCCTCTGTCCCCCTTTCTCTCTGCCCCTGCCTGGCTCGTGTACACTCTCTCTCAAAAAAAAAAAAAATGCTGGATGGATGGACAGCAGGGTGAACGGAAGTGCTGAGGCAGAATGTGAAGGAAAGGGGCCTCGGTCTGAGGGTCAGAGAGCAGCCTCCCCGAATCATTCCTGACTCGCTGGAGAGCCCCGGGACTGCCCTGGTTCCTCTCCGACCCCATTTTTCTCATCTATAAAATAAGAAGCTTGGGTGACTCGATCCCCAAAGGCCTTTCCTGCTTCGATCTTCTCTGGGACTCCAAGCCTGTGGTTTCAGGTGGGATGGAGGGGATGGACCCTCCCAAGGCCAAGGACTCCAGTCAGAAGAGTGTTAACAGGTCAGGTGGAGGGATCAGCTGGGAACGGAGAAGGAGGCTCAGCCTCGAACGGAGGCTGCTTTGTGCTGGGGTTCCGGGTGCCCAGGCACACCGTGGACTGCCCGATTCTGCGTCAGTGCCCACGGTCCTACTTGCTGTTTACGGCTCCCGTGTAGAGCTGGGAGCCGAGGCCACCAGCTCTGTGTCTAGGAAGGTGCAGTGACTTAGCCAAGGCTCCACAACTAATGGCATTGCTGTGTAGGCTTTGAAGGTCTCTGTTCAAATACAAAACTGACCCCAGAGGGGAAGCCTTTGTCACCTGGCACTCCAGCCCAGGCCCAACAAAGTGACCGCTGAGTGGCCGCGGTGGTGGTGGAGGAAGGGCGGGGATCTTGTCCCTGGACTAAGACAGGCTTCTTTTTAAGGAGGGCGATTCTCTCCAGTGTGTTCCCTCCGCCCCCCGCCCCCGCCCCTGTGAGAGGTCTGACATCAGCTCTGTGCTAACAACCTCCTTGAGATCTTTCCTGCCAGCGAAGACAGCCCGAGGTGCTGGTGAGACCCAGGGTGCTGGCCTTTTGCCAACCTCTCCAGGCTTTTGTGTCTCAAATTACTCCTTCTTCCCTCTTTCCTGCTGCCCCAGGCCCTCCTGCCCTCCCACCCCCCATCTCACCATCACCCCACTTGTGTGTCTGCTCTTCCCCATGCCATGCCCTTCCTGGCTTCTGTATAAGATTCGCGCCTCCTCAGTCCCGCCCTGTTGTGTCCTGTCCCCACTGGGCTAATGACAACTCAGTCAGGGCTCAGGACCACCTGGTAAAATGGTGTGGTTCCCTGCCCCGTCACCTCCCTATTGCTCAGTACACAGAGACTTTCAACTTTGTACCCTCAGCGCTTAGCACACTGCCCTGCTTTTAGCTGGTTCTGTGATGTATATAATAACAGCCTGCATTTATCGGGTGCAGACTGTGGGCCAGGCACATGGACGGATTCGCTGACCTTCCCATCCACGGGCAGGGCTGCTGGTGACCACATTACACAGAGAAGCAGTCTATAGCAGTGAACAACCCACATGACTGTACTGTTGACATCACCACCATCATCATCACCACCACCATCATCATCTTCATCATGCTCAGCCTCATTTCATAAATGAGAAATAATATGGCACAGAGAGCTTCAGTAATGCGCCCAAAGTTGCAGAGCTAATAAATGCCAGAGCCAGGATTTGAATGGGCCATCTGGCCCAGGGTTCCAGCTCTTCACTCATATTCTGCTGCTTTCTACCATGCTTGGCTGCCAGTGTTTTGGGTAACGGAAGGAGAGAGTACATGGATTTGATGCCTTTAGGAAGAGCGAGAATGAGAAGGCATTTCAGATACAAGCATCAGCCAAAGCATGGTGGATGTAGATCAAGATGGCGCCCCTTCAGACCCAATGGTTTGGATGAATTGATGTTGCCCCTGGTTCTCTGGCTTCTATCCTTCTCCCTAGCTTTTCGGGGGGCTGAAGCGCCTCCTGCTGATGTAGCAAAGACCTGACCCTGATACATACTTCCTGTGTGGCATTTGGGCATATTTCTTCATCTCTCTGAGGCTCAATATCCTCATCTGTAAAATGTGAAAAAGAATCGTGCCTTCCCCACAGTTTAGTTAGGGACTCAATGACATAATGCCTCTGAATTGCTTAACGTAGTTCCACAAACGTTGTGAGTGATCAAGAAATGGCTGAAGATGTCAAATATATATATTTATTTATTTTTGAGAGAGAGCAGGGGAGGGACAGAGAGAGAGAGGGAGAGAGAGAGTGCAGAGCCTGACATGGGACTTGAACCCACAGAGCCATGAGATCATGACCTGAGCCAAAATCAAGAGTCAGACACTTAACTGACTGAGCCACCCAGGGGCTCCTCGAATCTATTTTTGGTAAGTATAGGGCATTTAGAGTGCAGACACTGGACGCTTGTCTCCTCTGTCCCAGAGAACTGACTCTTGCAAACTACGTTTCCCAGGCTCCCTGGGCCACGGATGGGAGGCCCTGCTGGGGGAGAGAGCAGGAAGAGGGAGGGAGCTAAGGGGTTTCTCTCTTTGCTTCAGGCAGCATTCTGAGGTAGTCTCACGCCCTCTCTGGCCCCAGCCCCAGCGAGGCAGTCCCTGACAGGGTGTGAGCTCCAGGCGACAGCCGCAGCCCCTGGTCCCCAGCACCAGCCTCTCCTCCTTTGTCCCCCACCCCAGGAAGAGATGCTTTCTGTGTCGCAAGGCTCCAGGATGCCTCAAAGAGCCTTAGGAGTAGACTCTGCCAGGATTAGTCAATAGAAAAACAGGAAGTCCAGTTGAAATTTCATTTCAGACAAACGACATATCATTTTTTAAGGGGAAGCATCCCCAAATATGCACGGAACATACTTACGGGAGAAAAGAAAATCCTTGTTTATCTGAAATGCAGGTTTAACTAGCCTTCCTGTATTTTCTCTGGCAACCCTACATGTCTTCACAGCTCCTCAGACACCTTTGTACCGAATTCTCTGTATTANACGCTCAACCAACTAAGCCACCCAGGCGCCCCTTAATTGTCTCTATTAAACTCCCTGATAAGGGCTCTTTTGTTGCGGGATCCTGCTTCGTACAAATGCCGAGTCCAGCACGAGCCAAATGCGTGTTTCTGGAACCCAAAAGTTCCTCCCTCACCCCAACCTTTTATTCACCTTCCAGCTCCCTGGGAGTTCAAATAAGAATACAGGGTTTAAGACTGACGTTATTGAGCGGACGTGGGTACCAAGCACTCCGGCACTTGGCGGAGATAAAACACTTTGCTCTCTTAGTTGCTGGCATCAGAACACCTCTCAAAGGGAAGTTCTGTTTAGAAAAATACCTTAACAAGCCACTTGGGGTAGAATCTGAGACCCTGAGGGCAAAGCCAATCAACAGAAGAAATGGTTAACAAGTCAAGCTTCAGAAAAGGAGGGGAATCTTTTTTGCTGCAGGGAGAGCAGGGAAGAGCTGTTCCAGCTGCTGTATTACTGGAGAGCAAAGCCCTCTGGGAGAGGAAAACCCCAATTTTATGATGCTCAGAAATTCTGTCAGGAACTGGGACGGAGCACAGGAAGGGTGGCTTGTGTCTGCTCCGCAGCGTCTGGGATGATTCAGTTGTACGTCTGTCTCTACATCAGGGGGCGGGAAACATCAAAAGGCGTCTGAGCTGGTCAGTTTGGCGGCTGAGGCGGCCTCCATGGGGGGCTGGGGACCAGAGAGCCATCCATCATGGCGGCTTCATGTGGCCTGGGTTTCTTCACAGCATGGCGGCCTCAGGGGGATTGGACTTCTGCACCGAAGCTCAGGTTTCCGAAAGCCAGCGTCCCGTGGGCCAGGCAGGAGCTGGTCTCAGACCGGACTGACCTGGTCTCAGAAATAACCACCCTCCCTGCTCCATCTGGGTGACAGACAGGCCTGCTCAGAATCGGGAGGCGGAGAGACACACGGCTCCTGTGGAAGGGGGGGGGGGGGGCCGAGGTCACATGACAGAAGAGCAGGCACAATGGGAGATATTGTCACAACCATGGAAGAAAAGCACAATCCGCCACAAGGAGGGAGAGGAGAGGAGGAAGGGGGAAAAGAGACCAGGAAACAAACATGCGGTTAGAACAGGAAATGGCAGTGGAAAGAGTTGGGCCGCAGAGTCGACGGGGAGGGCCTAGAGATTTAAACCAAGTCGCTGACTTCCGTTGGAAGCTGTATGCGCTGCTGCGGGGGAATGGCCTGGTCCCCTGCCTTCCGCACACCTCAGTCAAGTACCCTGCACGCACAAGGGCTTCGGGCCGGCCTGTGCCTGTGAAAGGCACGGGGCTCCATGTGTGACGGGTCGTAGTGTGCAGAAGATGGAACGAAGACACCCAGACTTAATGACCCAGCAGAAAAGGCAGTAACACGCCAGTAAGTCTGAGCCTGAGTCGCCGGGAATTTGCAAAAGCTTGGGGCAGGCTTTGGAGTTTTCTAGAGCGTAGGAAGGGGAGCCAGGCCAGTTTTATTCATTCCTTGACTCATCTATCGTTTTGCTCAGCAAGCTCTGGCCGTGCACCCACCTTGTGTCAGAGAGCATGGTGGGAGCCGAGGCAGCCCGGGCTCTGCCCCACGGAGGGGACCTTTTAGCGAGATGGTCAGTAAACAAGTAAATACCAATAAAATTTTAAAAATAAATAAACAATACGAAATAAAAATGTCCGTGTCGGCCAACAACCCCCAAATCTCAGCACCTCCCACAAGAGAAACCCATGTCTTGCCTGCAGAGAGATCCGGTGTGGGTGTTCACCAGGCCTTCGCAGGTCTGGGGTGCAGGCTTCACTATAGTGTGTCATGCCCGCCCATCCGCTGGGACCTACGGGTCTTGTAGACAGCGATGGGGACAGAGCATGGAGGCCCACGTGGGAGAGGCTAACACACCAGCGCTGGAAACGGAGCACGGCACTCCTGCCCACGCGCCCTTGTCAAGGGCATGGTCACCTGGCCACACCTCACGGCGAGGAAGTAGGGAGGTGTGGTGGCCTGGGTGCCCAGGGAGAGGAGGAACGTGGCAAAGGGGATGAAGGAAAAGACACAAGGTATGGTGACAGAATGGTGACAGTGGCAGGGAGTCAGTGGGGAACCATTCACACTATGCGGGCCAGTCAGGCCTGTCTGAAGAGATGGGACCTGAGCGCTAGGATCTGAAGGTCAGCAGGTGCCCCGCGGTTCACGCTGCTGGGGACGCGTCCTCTGCACAGAAAGGGAATGAAGGACAAGTCCCAGGAAGGGTGGCCGGGTAGGTGTGTTCAAGGAACCGGAACGGGCAGTGTGGACAATCTGGGGTGAGGGCGGGGAGGCAGCAGGGGCCCGACCACACATTCCCCGCAGGGCCCGGGAGGGGGCTTGATCTCAGAAAGCCCTAGAGGGTTTACAGCGGGGAAGCACCAGAAACTGGGCTGCACTTTTCAGAGCCCTTATCCTTGGTCCAAAGGGCAAGGAGGCCTTTATGGGTATTTGAGTTCTCTGAGTTACAGTTTACCATTTCAACCCATCCTACTGATAGCTTTGGGAAGAGATAGCATTGGCCCTTTTGTGCAAGGGGAAGTGGAGGGTCAGAGGCGGCAGGAATTTTCCCAAGGTCACTCATGACCTTGGCATAGCCAACTCTAGCTCCAAACCCGAGGCCAAGGGAAGAGTCAATGGCGAGAATAAGACGCCAAAGCTCAACCAGGATCCCATGGTGGGGAAGTGCCCCTCCACCTGGAGACGGACAGGTGTGCCTTGTCACCCTGAGGTTCAGCCCTATGGAAGGAAAAGCTCAGAATGCCTATGTCTCTCAGGCAGAGGGAAGGAAACCTGGTGACCTTAGGGCATAGTATCTGGCAGTGATCATTGCAAAGGCAGCTCAGACTCACCATGCTCGGCTGCATAACGGCCCCTCTTTAGGACGTCTGTGCCCTATCCTTGGACACCGGGGCTGTGCTGCCCTACATGGGAAGGAGATTTTGCAGGTACGATTAAGCTAAGGAAGACCGTCCTGTGTTACCTGGGTGGGTCCCCTGTAGTCCCAAGGGCACTTCTAAGAGCGCAGGAGCAGAGGCAGAGTCCCAGACAGAGGTGAGACAACATTGTGACGTGGGGCCCCGAGCAAAGCAGTAATGGGCAGCCCCTGGAAATCCAAAAGGACAAGCACACAGATCCTCCCTGGAGCCTCCTCCAGGAAGGCAGTCCTTGATTCGAGCCCACGGATACCCATGTCCGACTCCTGGCCCCCAGAGCCCTAAGGCAACAGAGCCATGTTGTGTTATGTCCCTAAGTGTGTGACAGTTTGTTACTGCGTACACTTATCAGCAGAGACAGGTGAACACCCACAACAGGGACCTCTGGGAGCCTCAGGGATTGGCACCAATGTCAAGGGGCCCCCGCCACCACTGGTCTTCGAGATCCTTGACGGCCGGGCCCCAGAGCAAGCACAGCCTTGACCCTTGGCCGCCTGGGGCCTCCCCAAGGCTGCTGAGCAGCTGGTGGGCCTGGTTAATGAGTAAGGCTGATATTTGTCTGGCCTGGCCTCCTGGTGACTTAGCACTCCTTGGCCTAGTTGGAGACTTTGCCGTATCAGCGTTTACTAAAATATAATGAGTAACCAGGGTCCCGAGGTCTCCACACCCGCCTTCTCCAAACACAGCTGATTGGCCCCGGCCTCCCGGGGGACTTTGGGCTGGGGACAAATCCGACATGGTTGAGAACATGCGGCCCCCTGTGGGGATGGCCCTCAGCCCTGAGCCGGCTGGCCTTGGGTTCAGGGCCCAGCTCCTCTGACCAGCTGTGGGTCACCCAGCCTCTGGGAGCCTCTGTGTCTGCATCTGCAAGGGACTCGCTTTGTCTGTTCAACAAAGGCTTATTAACCATTAACTCTAGCTCTATGGCCTGTGGTGAGGGGAATGTGATACAATGAAAGGAGGTGAGGAATTTGGGGGCCTGATAAGTACCTAGTAACTGGGAGATGCCCTTCTCCTTGGTCTCTGGACAACAAAAATGGGGTGAGTTTGCCTCCGGGCCTCCCAGAGGGGGTCTAAGAGAAGTATGTGTGGGGGGTGGGAGAGGGGCACACTGAGGGTGCTCATGGCACAGGGGCTGTCCCCTCGCTGGGACAGGCCCACCACGCAGCGTGTGGCATGGCTTGAGCGTGCCAGCCGTGTCCTCCAGCAAGCGGCTCAGGGCCCCAGCGCATCTGCTTCCTCATGTCTCCAAGGAGACTAACCAGTCGTGCCTCCCCAAGTCAGGAGGATCACAATGCAATGATTTCTAGGAAGCCGCGTCTGTGTGGCTCAGTACGCAGAAGGTGCTTGGTAGAGGATGGCCCCCTTCTCTGCTATCCAGCCCCGCTGCCTTCACCCCGTGCTCCCAGAGCCCCCTGCTAATGGGAAGCCTCATCCTGTAAGGTAGGGGGTCCCCGTGGCTAGGTGTTTTCCAGCGGAGACTGGACTCCTGCGTGTGGGGTAGTAAGAGAGGACTAGCATATGTGGGAATGCTCAGTGGCTTGAGAGCCTGATGAGCCCCATGGAGCAGGGAGTGGCTCCGGGAAGGCAGGCCACTGGGGAGATGGGGAACAAGAAAAGTGATGGGGTCGAGAGGACACCCGTCCGCCTCCCACCTGTCTTCCACCAGAACGTGGGAGTCTAGGCCATGCGTTCTCGGCAGAAGCTCCTCCGTGGCCGGGTGCAAGGTACAGCTTGTTCTTGAGGTCCAGAGAGTTTGAAAACATCAAAGACATTTCGGAGAGGGTCAGCTGATAGAATCACCACAACATGTTAGGGCTGGAAGGAGGCACAGACACCACTGGGTCTTTCATCTCAGGATTAGGACACCGAATCCCTGAGGCAGGGTGGAGGTGATAAGCCACGAATCCAGCCAGGTCTTCGTGACGAGGGCCGTGCCTAAAACACACCTGTGACCTCACACGGGCCGATCCTAACCTTGTTTGTAGCCTTCCTCCCAGACTGTTCACGGGCCCCTGGGGCCACCTCTGATGGAGAGAAGACCCAGTGCTTATGCTGGAACATTCCAGAACATGGATGCGGAAATGTGCAGTGGCTTCGGCTCAGCCGCCAGGGCCATGAGGGAGAGAAAGATCCAAGCCCTTCCAGGAAGCTGTGGCAGGGCCACTGCACGGGTGTCCACAGAGGTCAGAGGTGGAGGGCGGGAGCTGGAGGCAACTATCACGGGAAGTGACGCCATTTGGGCTGTGGTATCCACACTATTTGGCTTTTACAGAACAAAGAAAGGGACCATTAGATGCCATATATTGTGTGCTTTCTGTACGGTAGACACTGTACTACGTCCTATGTTCTTTAAATATATTGTTTCATTTAATTTCTAGGTGTCTCTTCCCCAGAGAGGCCGCCTCTGGAAAGACCGGTTCCCTATTACTCTCGAGCTCTTCATTTAGCTCGCTTTCAAACGTTGTGTTCTTTACTGAAGACATTTATTCATCCGCCTAACACATGTTATTGGCCTATTTAGTTATTACTACGTATCTGCCAGGACTGAGGATAACATGGCAGGGAAAATTGTCTCTCAATAGTTGTTCCTGTCCACACAAAGCTCAAGTCTACACAGGACGGGCGTGGAGTCATAAGTATACAAATAACGCTTGGTTTCTTCCCGTTAAACCATGAGCCTGTGAAGACCAGGGACCAAGTTTGTCCTCTTGGGACAGACGGGGTGAGGACCCTCACGCGATTCCGAAAGCTGCTTGTGAAGTAGGCGGGAGTCTTGCCAACCAGCTAAACTGTTGGGAGCTTGGCATTGGTAATGGTGGGAGTATTTACACCACGGAAACTGGCGAGGGCTATGAATCAGGGATCTTTATCTTGTGGTTTCCTGGCACAGTCTCTTCCCCTTGGCATGGGGGCCCCTACCCAGTAAGAACTCGGGAAATACGCTGTTGGATGAGCACTCATGCATTCATTTCTTTGAAAGAAATACCGCATGGTGGCCACGTTTCAGACGAGAAAACCGAGCTTTCGGAGGGTTAGTTATGTGCTCAAGGTCGTACAGCCAGCGGTGGAGCTGGATTCTGACTTGAACCTTGGGTTCCTACACTCTGTTCTCCACCTCCAGTCGGTCAGCAGGGCCAGGGCTTCCAAGGAAAAGAAGCCGTCTACACTGCAGGAAGGAGGGAGAGAGAGGCTGGTGCTGGGACACCCAGAGCTGCTGGGGCAGGCGAGGCAGGGGTCTATGAGATCAGGTCTGGGTTTGTGAAAGTCGGGACCCGGCCCCTGAAAAGTGGAGGCAGGAAATGCTTTTGCCTATTGTTGACTGGTCTTGTTTCCAAAAATATAAACACCCACCTGGGCGGCCTGGGGTCCTTCCCGGAATGGCATGTTTGAGGCCCATTCCGAGGTGAGGTCAGCTGATGCACCCCAGGGCCTGTTGCTAAATGGGCCGCTGTTGGCAGAGCTTGTGGGCAAACCTGTTTCCCTTTATCAGAAAAGATATTCATTGAAGGTTCTGTGTCCTCAGGCCTGCAGCTGCCGCGTACCCCGAAACCCCCGGGGCTCCTTGAAGGGGTTTGCACGACGGCTTTCTACCTGGCTAGCTCCTGACTCGATTGTGCTCAGCATGTAGTAGGCGTTTGGTGGATGCCGTGAATGAACGAGACACTGCATCTTTGATATGGGTTAAATAAATAACACCATTTACTGTGATTTAAAAGTAGCATAAACTTGGCATGTTATTTTGGAAAACACAGATAATTTGAAGAAAGAAAAGAAAAGGAATAACCCAGCCACAGAGATAACCACGTCTGTCAATCTGGTGCTGGCTTTTAAAAATGGGGGAGGGGGCACCTGGGTGCCTCAGCCGGTTAAACTTCCTGACTTCGGCTCAGGTCATGATTTCGAGGTTCATGGGTTTGAGCCCCGCATCGGGCTCTACGCTGACAGCTCAGAGCCTGGAGCTGCTTCAGATTCTGTGTGTCCCTCTCTCTCTGTTCCTCCTCTGCTCATGCTCTCTCTCTCTCAAATATAAACAATAAAATTGTTTTTAATGTGTGTGCACACATACACATATACATGTGTGTATGTATGCATGAGCATGTGTATCCTCATTGAATTACACAATATATACATGTATTTCATCTTCATGTAAACCTCTATCAGAAAAAGTTCTCATGCTTATTAAAATCCTATAAAGATCATCACTATTTAGTATACTGTCACATGAGATTGCCAAGATTCATGTAACTGATCCCCTCTATTTTGACATTTCTATTGTTCCTTTGTTTATGCTTTTTGAAAGTTTGTTTATTTATTTATTTTAAGAGAGAGAGAGACAGTGTGTGAGCAAGCGGGAGAGGAACAGAGATAGAGAAAGAGAGAGAGACTCCCAAGCAGGCTCCACACAGCACAGAGGCCAATGCAGGGCTCGAAGCCACGAACCATGAGATCAGGACCTGAGCGAAACCCAAGAGTTGAATGTTTAACAGCCTGAGCCACGCAGGCTCCGAGAACGTTCCTTTGTTTATCCTCATCAACCCTCCTGATATGGTGATTATTCTACCGAAATCGTTATCCAGATGCCAATTTTAGTTTTACTTTCCCTTTTTATTATGATTCCTTAGGCGTCGAATTAGCAGGTCAGAGAGTAAGAAGTTTTCAAAGTAATATGTAGGTATTCCATAATAAATATGTTAAAAAATAATATATAGTAAATCGGTGCTAAATTGATTTCTAGAAAATGTTTTCCAGTGAGTACTAGCATCTTTAACTTCACAGATTTGGCGGGTGACCTGTGTGTGTTTCTTTGATGGCTGGTGGGCGGGACCACATTTTCCATTTATTCGTGAGCCCTCCACGCCTCCTCTTGGTCGGCTTGTGCTGCTTGTGCTGCCCGGAGCTGAGGACGGACGCAGGCCTCCAGGGCAGGCTCGGGAGGGAATCGCCTTGGGCTCCTGGGCGGCCCTCCTGCCCCGAGGCCCGTGGGCTGCCCACCCTCATGGAGGCTGTTCAGAGAAGCAGAACTATCGCTTCTCCTGGACACTGGGCAGCGAGGATTCTGGACTTCTGCTGGCACAGTGTGAAGACTTCTGGGAAAAGCCGCAGCGTAACTGGCCAGCGCAACCGGCTCCCGCGGCTCCCAGCTCGGACGGGTGGCCAGCTTCCTCCTCGGGAAGAAGGAAAAAAGAAGACAAGGAGTGAAGGACAGGGCGCCTGGGTGGCTCAGCTGGTTAAGTGTCTGACTTCAGCCCAGGTCCTGATTGCCCTGTTCACAGGTTCGAGCTCCATGTCGGGCTCTGTGAGCCTGGAGCCTGCATCGGATGCTGCATCTCCCTCTCTCTCTGCTCCTCACCCCCCTCCAACTCAAAAATAAAATAAAACATTTTAAGAAAAAGAAGTGAAGGACAGAAGAGAGTTTCCTGCCTCTGGGGTCTGGATTAGGAAGGAACTAGGATCATTTTAGATTCTCCCTGAGAACTGACTCTGGAACGGTCGACCAGGGTATCCCTGGGTCACAGAGATGAAGGTCCCTTGTACACTTTTATCCAGGGGAGCAGCTACGGGCTGCGGGTCTGGAGCCAGACTGTTGGGGTTGCAATCCCCACCTGCCACTCACTACCCACATCACAGTCACTTCACACTCCTCTCAGCCCATCGGCGCTAAAGGAGACAACAGACATGGCACGGACATGGCGTGCCTGGCACAGTGCAGACAGCGGGGGACCCTTCAAAGCATTAGCTGTTACTTTTACATTGTCCCCTTTTCCTGCTGTAACACATGACTTGGAGATTAGCACCTCGGCACTTAGGATTTTACAATCGTGGGGGTCAAAAGATCTAAATGGGGACTCAATGGACTAAAACCGAGGTGTTGGCCTGGTTGCGTTTCACCGGAGGCTGCTGGTGGCCTTTCCTCCTTCAGAGCCAGGAACCACAGCGCTCCGACCTCTGCTACCCTCATCACGTTTCTGACTTGGAGGCCTCTCTCTTCCGTCTTTTAAGGACCCTTGTCATGATGACCTTGGGCCCGCCCAGAGAATCCAGGATAATCTCTTTATCTTAAAGTCGTTAACTTAATTGCCTCTGGAAAGTCCCATTTGCCAGGTAAAGTCACATACTCACAGGCTGCAGGGATTAGGATATCTTTATCCTAATAAAGATCTTTATGGGTCATTATTCTGCCCGTCATATGATTCTATTTCCCCACTTATTTCTCGAGTACCTGTTCTTTGTCGGGTGTAGAATCTTATTCTGCTCTGAATAAGATTTAGAAGTATTTTCTCAAGGAACTCACCAGCTGGTGTAGGTAACAAGTAGGTAAATCAATAACCGAACTAAAGAGTTTTAGGGGTAAAGATGTAATGTTGTAAGGGGAATGGAGGGTTCAGTGAGGAGGAAAAGATCTGGGGGAGGCAGAAATCTCATGTAGAGGGAGCCGGATAAAGGCATAAAGTAGAGAAGAAGCCATGTGAAGGGGTTGGCTATTCCAGCTTAGAGAATGCAGATACTTAGATCTAATCTGGGTTGAGTCAGGGGCTGAAGCAGCTCTGAGACCGGAGCCTAGAGAGGAAGAAAGACCCTCAATCACAGAGGACTGCACGTCACAGTGAAGAGCTTGGACTTTATTGAGTAGGCCATGCAGAGAAGATGAAAGATTGAGGGCATGGGACATAGTTAGGTTTCTAGTTTGCAATAATAAGATGGAGTGTGGACTGGTAGAGGGTGACAGCACCCAAGGGACCAGCTTACATACCACCATCCTTCCTTCCATTTGCTTATCCATACATTCAACTAACTATTCACTCTTCCATCCATCCATCCATCCATCCATCCATCCATCCATCCATCCATCCATCTTCCATTCATCCAACTATTTATCATGCATCTATCCATTTAACTGAGTGTTCCTGCCCTGGCACCATGCTCAAAATGCAAAGACTTAAGAACCATAGTCTCTGCCTTGAATAGCTCAGCTTTGAGAAGGCTTGGCAGTTGAATAAAACCCATTTACAGGGGCCTCTGGGTGGCTCAGTCGGTTAAGCATCCGACTTTGGCACAGGTCATGATCTTATGGTTTGTGAGTTTGAGCCCTGCATCAGGCTATGCGCTGACACCTCAGAGCCTGGAGCCTGCTTCGGATTCTGTGTCTCCCTCTCTCTCTACCCCTCCCCTACTCATACTCTGTCTCTGTCTCTCAAAATGAATAAATGTTTAAAAAAATTTTTAATAAAAAAAAGGCAATTGCAATCAATGTGATGAGTATCAAGATAGCAAAAGTTCTCAAAGGGAAGGAGTTGTGGCTGAAGGAGGCACATGAGAAGAATGCCTAATCCAGCCAGAGTGTGAGATCAGGGAAGACTTCCTGCAAGAGTCAATGGTTAAACGGTGTCTTTAAAGTTGCATAGGCATCAACAAAGCAAAATAGAAAGGTGGGGAAAGCATTCCAGAGAGGACACTTAGAAGCATGAACAAGCCTTGTGGGTTCTGAAACTCCTCATGGGATCTGGAACAAGATCAAGTGCTCAACTAATATTTCTTGAGTAAATGAATAACGATGAAAGGGAACTCCGTCCCTTACATAGGTCTCTCACTTTCCTCCATTTCCATCACCCAATGATTACACTTATCAGTATTGACGTCTTCAATATTTAGTTTGATACAACTTGCATTCTGTTTCAGAACCATCATTCATGTGTGTGGTTTTAATTACTCTGACATTTAAATGGACTCAGTGTTCGTCATCAGTCTGTTCCTAGATGCTGTTCCATCTCAGTGTCCTGTGCCTGGATGTATCACTTGGATGACTGGATGTCCTATCACCTGGGTTTTCTCTTGTTCTCATTTTCTTTCCCCATGGAAAGCTCATGTGCACTCTGGTTCCTAATTTCTTGCTTGGCTGCAAATGTCTGTCTGTTGCCTTCACAGCTGAAAGTCAGCTTGGCTGGAATTTTCATGTCTGGGCCCTATTTCCTTCCTTCAAAATGTCATTGCCATTGTTTCTAGCAATTAAAACTGCTGGAGAAAAATCAAGAGTTTGCCTGGCTTTGTCTTTTTTTATACTTCATTGCTTTTTCTACCTGAATGTCTCCAACGTCCCTTCCTTAGCATGAAAGTTCAGGAACTTTTATATCTTGGCATGGATTATTTTGCAGGCTTTGTGGGCATTGGGGCGTGGGGTGGAGGCCTTTGCCCATTCAATCTGCATATTTATTTGGGGAAAGTTTCTCTAATACATGTGAATAATTTTTCTCCCATTTTTATGTTTTCTATCTCAGAAACCCTAATTATGATATGCTAGCTGTCTTCTGTGGGTCTTCCTTATTTCTCTCTCCCCTGTTTTACCTTATGTCTTACTGCTGGGACCAGGAAAGAGAGGACTAGATAGGATCAGAAAGAAAAGAAAGAATATAAAACATGATTTTGTAGCCACCGGTTGTTGGATTTTCCTTTGAGTGAGATGGAAAGCCATTAGAAGGTCAAGAAACAACCGTTATTGTTATGGTTGCCTTTGTGGTCATTGTTAGCAAGATGGCTGCTTGCCGTGGAGCTCTCCGGAGTCAATTGTTGGCTGTCTTGATGGAGGGCAGCATGGGAGGGCCGCTTATGCTCAGTGAGAATACCTGAGGAATCAGGGCAATGGCTGGAGAAGAGAAACCAGGTATAATGGCCACCTATTCCGCAAAACCAGAGAAGAAAGCACAGGTGGGTGTTTACACAAAGATCAGGGCCGTGGGCAAAATGGGGCCCCAATGTTGAGAGCCAGAGACGCAGGGCAGGCCAGGACAGAGATGTGGGAAAAGGGTGTCTGGGACATGATGCTTGCCTGGGATGTGCCCCTGGGGCTAAGACATATGAGGAGAAGGAGATGTCAAAATTCCAGGGCAGGGCTGGTGAGAGAGAGGCCAAGTCTTACACTGAGTTTCCCAGAATCAGACCAGAGCAGAAGGGTTTACGTGCAGGGACTTTAATTGGGAAATGATCTCTGGAAGCACCAGGGACTGGGAAAGTGAGGCAGGGAAGAAAGAGATGGATGTCAGGCACATGCATGAGCAGTCTACCACGATGGGCACCAGGGGTCACTCCACCTGGGGTTCCGCAAGAGACAGCAGAGACTGACTTGGCACCGTGTCACGGAGGGGTGAGGGAGCTGGACATCACCCACCAACTCCCGTCCGCTATTGGTCATGGCGGCTCCTGGGAGTCCTCAGCTCCTCGGGTCTGTTCCATGCACAGGCTCAGCCTGCTCTTTCTCAGGGGTACAGCAGATCCTGGGGAAAGAAGCAACCAGCCACGGAGAGACAGTGGGTAGACCCTGGCAGCATCCGCCCTAGGCAGGGGCACAGAGGCTTTCCCTGCGGTGTTGCTGCTGGTGGATGAACCCGTGGGCTCCGCTGGACTCACATGACCCCGCACCAACCACAGGCCAACTTTTCTGCTTTTGACCATCGTGGGGACAGTGGGAGATAAACCGGGGTCTAATGGGCTCAGAGTTCCACCCCCTCCACTGTGGACGGTCTTCTAGAAGGAACCTTCTAGAAGGAATGCTCATTTTCAGCAAGATTGAGGGAACCATAAAACCAGCCACCACCTCAACCACACCCCACCCGTGCAATTCAAACTGGGTGAAACCGTGTTTCCTGCCCATGTAATGAATGTACGTATTTCTCTTCCCTTTTTATGACTCTATAAGCAATACTTTCATATTAAATAAAGGTCTGGAAAATACAGAAATGGGGAAAGGAAGTGAATTACACCCCAAATCCCATTACCCAGAGATAAATATCGTTAACATTTTCGTCATTTATCTTTCAGATTATTTTTTTATTACATGTAATTTTTAGGCGATTATAGTCATAGTTTTCCTGAACCTTTTTTTTTTCCTGGTTAAATAAACATCTGCAAATATGACTTTTATGACTGCCTATCGGCCCAGCATGTGGTTTACTGTTATCGTATCTACACAGCATGTAATAGCTGGTCATCAAGGTTGTATCAAATATTTGCATTCTAGCAAACACTCTGGTGAGTCTCCTTGTGCCTGGAGCTATTGTTGCATCTGAGATTATTTCCTTAGGATTCCACCCCTCCCACTGACTCAAGAAATGTAAGGATTATGATAGAGTGCATACAGTAAAACTAAAAAAGAAAAAACAAAAAAAGCAGAGTGGGAAGGAAGCCAGAAATGCATGGCAAAGTCCACCAGAAAACTTCTGTAGAACAAGTGACCGCTTTTGCTTTTCGGTTATTTTTAAAATTGATATTATGAGGACAAAGCATAGGAAAAGAGAAAAGGAAGGAAGGAGAAAATGTCTCTGTTATCAACACTTTCCTTCACGTTTTCTCTGATGAATAATGGAAATGACTTCCCCAGAGGCAAGGGAAACAAAAACAAACATGAACTACTGGGGCCTCATCAAGACAAAAAGCTTCTGCACAGCAAAGGAAACAATTAGCAAAACTAAAATGTGCCTGATGGGATGGGAGGAGATATTTGCAAATGACATAGCAGATAAAGGGATAAAGGGTTAGTATCCCAAGTCTATAAAGAACTTATCAAAATCAACACTCAAAAAACAAATAATCCAGTGAAGAAATGGGCAAAAGACATGAACAGACACTTTTCCAAAGAAGACATCCAGATGGCCAGCTGACACATGAAAAGATGCTCAACATCACTTATCATCAGGGAAATACAAATCAAAACCACAATGAGATACCACCTGACACCTGTCAGAGTGGTTAAAATTAACAGCTCAGGCAACAACAGATGCTGGCGAGGATGCAGAGAAAGGGGAACTGTGTTGCACTGAATCCCAAAGGATTGGAATTCTCTCAACAAAGCCACTGTACCTTAGAAGTAGCTTAGAAGCTACTAGCTGATCCTCCAATGAGACAGCAGCACTAGCCGTTACCTGGATTGAGGGGCCATAAGACCCAGAAGTAAAGAACCTAGCTAAGCCATTTCTAGACTCCTGACCCACAGTACCTGCAACGTGACAGATGCAGAGAGTTTTAAGCTGTTAAATTTGTGGTAATCTGTTTTACAGCAATAAAAAACATGCATGAGACTTCCAGAAAATTACCTTAAAGAAAGAGAATGCCTTCTCCTGACCCACCTCCTCCTGCTGGTGACTTGGAATATGGGTGGTGCTATGGATGGAGCTGTGGCAGCCCTCTTGGGCCATGAGACTTAGATCGAAGCTGTGTGCTACGGATGGAGCAGAGAAATCAGAACCTTGGGTTTCTGGGGAGACTGCTGTAGTGCCCTGCTGACCCCGGCTGCCTGCCTCTGGGCTTCTCTGGGCTTCTTTTATACAAGAGGCCACTGTCACTTGGGCTTCTCTGGCATGTGCAGCAAGACCTAATGCTCACTGATGCAAGACTGTAGTGGGGAATAGCCCACGCTTGGAATTAGCCAACCAGGGCTTGAATCCTGGTCTGCTATTTCCAAGTGAGTGAGTCCCAGTGTTTCTTTACTCCTCTGAACCTGGGCTTCTCCATCTGCCAGGTGGAGATAAGCACTGCCCCTACCTCATGGTTCGTTTGAGAGAACACAAGTAAAGACCTTAACACCGCATCTGGCTCAACGTCAGTCTTTAAGAAGTGTTAGCTGTCATTGTTCTCGGCCATATTATTCACTTAGTAGGATGTGTATAAGGCTAACTAAATGCATTGCGCAGGTGGCTGGGAAACATCGAAATTCCTGTTTCCCAAGAGCCTGTAGGCATCAGTGAAATATTGAAATACAATGAGTGTGAGCAGTCGAGGGTCACGTTGAAGAGGTGGAGGCTCCCCAGGACCAAGGAGGAGGCACCAACCCTGTGGCCAAAGCAGGTCCACAGAGGGTTAAATTCCTCTTTAAAAGTCATAGATGGGGCACCTGGGTGGCTCAGTCGGCTAAGATCGTGACTCAGGTCACAATCTCACGGTTTGTGAGCCGAGCCCCACGTCAGGCTCTGTGCTGTCAGTACAGAGCCCACTTCATGTCGTCTGTGCCCCTCTCTCTCTGCCACTCTCTCTCTCTCTCTCAAAAGTAAATAAACTTAAAAAAAGATTTTAAAATTAAAGTCATAGATTTGCTAAATACATAGACAAAAGCAAACACACAAACAAGTTCCAACAATGTGCTGCCTACAAGAGACTCACTTTATTTTTTAATGTTGATTTATTCTTGAGAGAGAGAAAGACAGACAGACAGCAGAGCATGAGTGGGGGAGGAAAGAGAGAGAGAGAGGGAGATACAGGATCCGAAGCAGGCTCCAGGCTCTGAGCTTCAGCACAGATCCTGATGCGGGGCTCGAACTTAAGAATCATGAGATCATGACCTGAGCTGAAGTCGGATGCTTAACTGAATGAACCACCCAGGCACCTTATGAGAGACTCACTTTATTTTTATTTTTTTATTTTTTAAATATTTATTTGTTTTGAGAAGAGTGCAAGTTGGGGAGGGGCACAGAGAGAGGGACAGAGGATCCAAAGCAGGCTCTGCACGGACAGTCTGACAGCAACCAGCCTGATATGGGGCTTGAACTCACAAACTACAGGATCATGACCTGAGCTGAAGTCGGATGTTCAATCAACTGAGCCACCCAGGCACCCCAAGAGACTCACTTTAGATGTGAGGACACATGTAGGCTGATCATGAAAGGAAGGAAAAAATATTCCATGCAGATGGGAACCAAAGGTCAGACGGGTCAGCCACACTAATATCAGACAAAAGAAACTCTAAGTCAAAATTGATGATAAATGGATGAATTCAGCAGGAAGATATAACAGGTGTGAATGTTCATGCACCCAACAGCAGAGCCCCTAAATATTCCAAGTAAACACTGACCGAATTGAAGGAGAAAGAGCCACATGAAAAGAGTAGATTTCAAAGAAGTCTCTGTGTAAGGACTAACCTGAGCTGAAATCTGAAATATCAGAAAAGATTCTCTAAGGCAAAGAAATGAAATGTTTCTTATTTTTTGTAAGAATTAGTTGATTTTTTTGTGTATTTTAAAAACTTATTTTCTTAAAGTTTATTTATTATGAGAGAGACAGAGATAGTGCGAGTTGGGGAGAGGCAGAGAGAGGGAGAGAGAGAATCTTAAGCAGGCTCTGTGCTATCAGCACAGATCCCAATGTGGGGCTCGAACTCACAATCCGTGAAATCATGATCTGAGCCATAATCAAGAGTCGGATGCTTAACTGACTAAGCCACCCAGGTGTCCCCCAAATTTCATCTTATTATTATTTTTTTAAAGTACCTTTACGCCCATCTAGGCGCTCAAATTCATAATCCTGAGACCAAGAGTCGTATGCCCTACTGACCGAGCCAGCCAGCCACTCCTGACATGGTGCTCATATCATGTCACATGTGTACCAAGCACTGTTCTAAGATCTACCTGCAAAAATCCATTAAATCATCCCCCTGCACTTCAGAAAGAGGCATATGATTTTCCCATCAGACCAATGAGGAAAATGGAGGCCCAGAGAGGTTGGGTCTTGTGCCCAAGGCCACACTGCTAGGAGCGGGGAGAGCTGGGATTATGACCCCTCCGGAGCTGGCCCTGTAACCGCTGCTCTCCACACCTGCATGGGCTGGCGTGGCAGGCAGAGGGGGAGGGGGCAGGAGAGGCACCCAGGTGTCCCAGGGTGGCATTCTGGGTACCCGTGGGGGGAGGGGCAGGACCCGAGCAGGAAAGGCACTGCCAGCCATGTTTAAGAGCTGAGACTTCAGGGGCGCCTGGGTGGCTTAGTCGGTTAAGCGTCCGACTTTCGCTTAGGTCATGATCTCGCGGTTTGTGGGTTCGAGCCCCGCGTCGGGCTCTGTGCTGACTCCAGCTCAGGGCCTGGAGCCTGTTTCAGTCTGTGACTCCCTCTCTCCCTGGCCCTCCCCTGCTCATGCTGTCTCTCTCTCTCCTAGAAATAAATAAAACATTTAAAAAAAAAAAAAAAGAGCTGAGACTTCAGGCTGAGGCCAACAGAAAACCTTGAGGGGCAGGCGCCTGGGTGGCTCAGTTGGTTATGTGTCTGACTTCATCTCAGGTCATGATATCACAGTTCATGAGTTCAAGCCCCGCATCGGGCTCTGTGCTGACAGCCCAGAGCCTGGAGCCTGCTTCCAATTCTGTGTCTCCCTCTTTCTGCCCCTCCCCCACTTGTGCTTTGTCCCTCTCTCTCTCTCTCAAAAATAAATAAACATGAAATAAAAAAGCCTTCAAGGGCATAAAGCAGGAGGGGGTCAAAGCTCAGCCTTGCTTTTCTGATAGCTCGCTCCTGCTTCAGAAGGGAGGGGACAGAGGAGGCCAAGGGAGAAGAGTGTGGGTGGGGGAATCAAGATGGCGGGGAAGGAGAGGAAACATGACTTTTAGAGATATCCTGCCAAGTTCAAGCAATAGACACTCTGTGCCGGGCCCTGTGCCGGGTGCTGTTGGTACCGTCAACACCAAGAGGCCCTTCCAAGGAGAGCCGCTCCTGGAGGAGACAGACCCGTCCAGCCCAGGATGATGGTATTACTGCCCCTCCTCCCCCCGCCCCTCCCCACACAGCTGACACAAGCCAGGGCGGGAGAGGTTCCCCAAAGGTCAAGCCATGGGTTGCACTGGACTTGAACTCAGACACAGCGTTCTTCCCTCCAGGCCTCTCTAATCACTCTTGGTCAATGTAAAGTGCTGGGGGTGTGAAGGACTGTCACTGTCTCCTTCAGGAGAGGAACCCACGGAAGGAAAAGCTTCATTCTGCAGATGTCCGTTGGGCCCCCACTGTGTGCCAAGCCCAGGAGCTGAGGACTGGAGATGAAGGTGGACTTGCCCCTAATGTCCAGGAGCTCACAGCCTAATGAGAGGGATGTGGAGCGACACAGGTAACCAGAGATGCTTGGAGAAACTCAGCCTTTTAACATAAAAAATGCCATCGTTATATGGAAACCAACTTGACAATAAACTATTTGTTAAATAAATAAATAAATAAATAAATAAATAAATAAATAAATAAATAAAAGATCAAATATTAAAAAAAATGCCATCATGGAGGGGTGCCTGGGGGGCTCAGTTGGCTGAGCGTCCGACTTTGGCTCAGGTCATGATGTGACAGTTCCTGGGTTCGAGCCCCGCCTTGGTCTCTGCGCTGACAACTCAGAGCTTGGAGCCTGCTTCAGATTCTCTGCCTCCCTCTTTCTCTGCTCCTCCCCTGCTCATGCTCTGTCTCTCACTCTCTCAAAAGTAAATAAACATTTTAAAAAATTAAAAATGCCATCACAGAACGGCAGTAATAATGACATCGAGGCTGGAGGGAGCAATCTTTTTATGGCCCCCTCGTATCATTCACACCTGCCGTCGCTGCGTTGGTCCCTTCAAACCCTTGGGTCCTAAATTGGGGTCGCCCCCGCCCCTTACACCATGATCTACCAGGTTCCAGACCTCATGCAGCTGGGAGCCCATCCTCTCAGGCTGGAGGGAGACCTCAGCCCCACAATGCCAGCTCATCTCTTTCTTATGTTTTCCCTTCACACTTTCTGAGACACTTCTTTAGCTCAAGTAACCTGAAAACCGGCTCTCAGTGTAGCTAACAGTATAATATGCGTCCTCGGATCATTTTGTGACAAGTCCCAGCAAATTGTTATCTGCACGTGTTTCATCAGCTAGCGTGAGTCAGCGCCTCCAGCCCAGGTCGGGGCGGGGCGGGGGGGTGGCGAGGGACTGTCCTCCGTGGAGCAGACAGCACCACGCGTGGCAGAGAGCACGTCCCGAAGGGGAGCCCAGGAGAGCCGGCTCATTGCCGAGAGCGTGGGCAGTGTGGAGCATCAGGAAGCTCCCAGAATATACGAGAAGCCTGGCGGAGCATTGTCAGGGCGAGGGCAGGGGCCAGGGGGCCTGGGGGCTCAGTGCAGGTGTCTCCTCTGGGCTTCTCTCTGTTTCCTGGGGCCGCTACTGCAACTTGCTACGAACTCCGTGCCTGAAGACGATACGCAGTTAGTGTCTTAAAGTTCTGCGGGTCAGAAGTCGAAAATCAAGGTGTCGGCAGAGTTGTGTTTCTTGTGGACCTTCCAGAAGAAAAATCTGCTCCCTGCACCTTCCAGCTTTCCCCGGGCCGCCCACATTCCTTGGCTCCTGGCCCCGTGTCTCACGGCCTTTTCCCTCGCTGCTTCCGCAGTCCCCTCGCCTCCTTCTACCCACTGGTCCTCTGTCTCCTTCTCGAAAGGACTCTTGTGATTACGTCAGCCTGTTCCAAAATCCTTCACTTAATCACACCTGCAAAGTCCCTTTCACCATTTACAACAACCTATTGACAGGTTCCGGGATTAGGAAGATGGACGTCTTTGCCAGGGTGTGAATCTGAGTGTGACGAAGGGCGTGACACCGGCCATCTCTGTCACATAGGAGCAGGGGCGCCCTGCCAAGGACTGTTGTCCAAGACTGTCGTCCGTGAGCACACTGCAGAAGCTTCGTGGCTATACCCATTTTACACACAGGAAGTGAGGAAACTGAGGCTCCGAGAGATTGAAATACCTTGCCCAAGAGCACCCATGCAGGAGAGGGTCAAGTGCAGAAACCCAGCTTTAAAAGACTTTAAACTCCATGCAGTGATTGAATCCACTGTGAGGCTACTTTTTTTTTTCCTTCTCTATTTTGTTTTCCATGAAACTCAAGGTTGGGTGGGTAGAGAAAGGAATCTGATAAACTCGAGCAGGCCTGGAGCCTTTCCCAGAGCCCTGGGGGCAGAGAACCAAATTGTACAGACACACCCTCTCGGCCAGAGAGTTCTTTCAAACAGCCACTCCAGCCGGTTCAGTTCCTGTTTGTGCCTCTGGGAGACGTCGGAGTGGAAGGGGAGTTGCCGGCCGTGAGCCGAGCCACGTGGGAGAGGCAGCGCAGAGAGAGCGCAGGCAACCTGCCCGAGGTCACACAGCAGGGAAGAGGGGACTCTGGTACAAAGGAAATTCCGCCAGACCACAGAGCACCTACGACCGGCCCTCTGGAATGGCTCTTGGAATAGAAGTCGCTTTGGAATCAAAGATCACGAGCCAAGGACTGCTCCCCGGGAGGGGCTGGAGGAAGACGCCCTCATTCCGCCCCAGACCCGAGAACGAACACGTCTCCCCTCTTCTCCGGCTTTCGGTGACCTGAAGTTCCAGCTTCACGCACAGAACCAGCGAACTCTGTCCCAGGGGACCCCAGCTTGCGAGCAGAGGGAGAGGCTGTGTCGTTGTTTTGTGCCCAACCTGGCCAACAGACGTTCGGTGGGCAGCTCCAAGTTGCTCGTCTCTAAGAGGAGAACTCCGGGGCTTGGAAGGTTCCAGATAGAGGCTGAGCGCGGGCTCACGCAGCCCAGGGCAGCTGCAGGCCTCTCCAGGCAAGTCCAGTCCCTTCTCCGACTCCAGCTGCCTGTCTTCTGGAGAAAAGGGACAGGAAGGGGGTCAGGGGATTCACACAGGTGACGCTGGCCCAAAGAAGGCCGTTCCTCTGCGGACGCCCCCACCAGCCTGTGTGCCTCAGCTTGAAGGGGTTCCTGGTGTCTCCACCCCACGCAGGCTCTGATCCAGGAGGGTGAGCCCACCGGCAGGCGGGAAATGGGGGCTCCCGCTGACCTGGGCACAGGCTGCCCCCCGTGGAGGCCCTTCTCCTGCCTGCAACCCCCCTCGGCGCCCCAGGGCCCCGGCCGCACTGACCTCCACGCAGACGAGTCCTTTCTCCCTTCGGGAACCTCTCCTCCTGACGCAAAGATCCAGAACCCAAGCCCCTGGCCAGGCCACGCTAAGTACCTTCGGGCCTCAGTTTCCTCTTCTGTTCCCAGGGGGCTTGCGGCGGCCGCAACCAAGGCCCCTCTCTTCTCCAGTTGGGGGATCCCCTCACCCCCGGGGAGGAGGCTCAAGGGAGCACTGTCATCCCTGCTGAGACCCCGAGGGCCATTTGTCCCTTCTGTTTGGCGTCCCCGGGCCCTGTGAACGGGAGGCCCGCTCCTCTGTCCCTGTCAGAGGGGAGGGCGGGCGGAGCGGGGAGCCCAGTCACACTGCCCGTGTTCAAAGACCCCCCACTGCAGGCCCTGAGCCACGCCTGCCCCCGCAGCCTCCTGGGCACAGCGCCCCCTTGTGCCAGAGGTCCGGGGAGGACAACACCCCGGCTCCCAAGCTCCGGACTCGCCGGCCTGGGGTCCCTACCAAGGACATCAGGGTCCCTCCGGCCGACCTGGCAGAGGACGGTGGAGCAGCGGTCAGCGTCCCCGCCTGTGCTTGCCCCTCCCCCAGCCCTAGCACCGGGCCAGGGGCTCAGGGAGGTGCCTGACGACCGTCCCCACCCGGCCCCGGGCCCGGCCATGCAGGAGGAGAGGCCTGTGGGTTAAGTTGTTGAAAATACCGCTGCGAAGTCGCATTTCCCCTTTATGGAGGCAGCTGAGAGGCCCGGCCTGAGCTCCGGGGCCTCCAGGGCTTAGAGACAGGGGCTTGTGACCGGCCTCCCCTCCCTCCAGCTTCTGGGGAAACAGGAAGCTTCTCAAAGGGCTCAGCACCCCCCCCACACACACGCTGGGGGCTCTCGGAAGCCTCAGATGAAGCCCCAGTCCCTCCCCACCGGCCCGGGGCCCTGAGGGCCTGGGCTCCGGCTCCTCTCACGGGCTGACCCTCACCTGAAACACCCTGCTTTCGCTCCCACGCTGCCTTTCCTCACTCTCCAAGTCTCGACTGAAATGTTTCTTTCCAGAGAAGCTTTCCTTTAGCCACGTGGTCTGCGTCGGCTCCCCTCTTCCCGACCCCACCGTTTCCTGTTCTCGTTCTCCTTCGTTGTAGGCGTCCTGGTCACCGAGCATCTGTAGGCACTCGTTCGTGAGTTCCCGTGCTTATTGTGTTTTGCTCTCATATGACTGTGCTTTCACTGAGGTCATGGATTATTCTTTCCTGTTCACCAGCTTATACGCAGTGTGTAGTTTCTGGACTTGTAGAGGTTTGTGTCAGTCAGGATAAACTCGGTTATGCTGCGGTGACAAACATCTCCAGGCTGTAAGCACTTAAAACAACCCTCAAGGGTTCAGGCTGGTGGGAGCGCTGACCCTGACTTGCCACTTTCCAGAGCAAGAAAGAAGAAACTATGGGGATCCACATGCTGGAGTTTCAAGTTTTTACCCGGAAGTTACATACTTCACTCCATTTCATTGACCAAAGCAGCTCATAGAGCCCTGAAGAACCAGAAGGATATAGAAGTAAAACACTTCAGAACAGCCCAAGGTCAATGGCCAACAGGGTCATCATTGTCCAGGTCTTCTGCATCCATGACCTGGTACACAGGAATTTTATAGCTCTGCCATCAAGAGGTGGAAGCCATTTCTGCCTCTGGGACTCTTGGCTGGCCTCACGACTCACTACGGCAGACACGGAGTGGCAGAAGTGATGCTGGGGCGTCTACATCCTCGGCTCAGAGGCTTTGCATCATCCCGTTCTCGTTCTCTTAGAACCTGGGCCAGCCTTCCGGAAAACAAGACATGTGGCCTGGTCACAGCAACCAGCAAGCCAACTGGTTGACACATGAGGGGCATCTTGTAATATCAGCCAGCCTCCGTTCAGCTGACACCTGGCCAGTGACACCACTTCCCACTGCCCCGTTGGCCTGTGAGCAATAATGAACGCTTGCTGGTTTAAGCTGCTGACTGGGGGCCTGTTTGTTACACAGCAATAGCAGACCGCTATCAACCCTAATGACAATCAGGTGCCCTGTTAAATATTTATTGAATGAAAGAGGAAGAGCAAAACAGTTTCTTTCCCTCTCTTGCCTTCTCTACCAAAGCCCAGGCTGGGCTTCTAGGAACTAAGAATCCTGATTTAAAATGTAACCTCTTGTGAGTTGGTGGGGAGATTTTACATTCTAACTCTGCCACTCACAAGAGTGGCTCCTTGGCTGAATTCTTTTTCCCTGTGTCTTAGTTTTCCCAGATAGAAAATGAGGGGCTAGACTTGACATTCTCCAGTGGCTCAACCAACCTGCAGGCTGGAATTTTCTTAGTTGTTCTCTGCGGGCTGCATCTCCCAGAAAAGAGAAATCACTGAGGGAGAACAAGATTCCTAATTGTGTTTTGGGATGGCTGGATTGAGCTGGAAATCATGGTCCCGCCCCAGGGAGATGGGGAGAGTACAGGAAAGACAGACGAGAGGGAGGGGAAGATTTATAGTTCCCTTGAGGGCTTCATCTGCTCCTCAAGGGCTCACAGCCAAAATCAGAGACCGCCATGATCACTTAAGCGACCCCTCCATTGAGCCCGAGCCGAGGCTGATCCTTCGGGGTACTGAGATGGTCATCCCAGCCCCCAGGTTTCACCAGCCTTTGGGAGGTCTACACTTGAAATCAGGATTATATTTCAATTCTTCTTCTGAGCCCATCCACTGGGCTTTTCTTTTTTTTTTTTTCACTTCGTGTATT
This sequence comes from Crocuta crocuta, assembly GCF_008692635.1. Classification (NCBI taxonomy): domain Eukaryota; kingdom Metazoa; phylum Chordata; class Mammalia; order Carnivora; family Hyaenidae; genus Crocuta; species Crocuta crocuta. The sequence goes on along the minus strand of NW_027551562.1, from coordinate 3,296,593 downwards.
TTG
>NW_027551562.1:3278198-3296518 GCF_008692635.1 Crocuta crocuta | reverse complement strand
TGACAGTTTTTTTGGTTTTTTTTTTTTTTTTTTTTTTTTTTTTTTTTTGGCTGAGGCTTCCTATTTTTTCATTTGTTTCAAGTATGTTCATAGTTGCTCGCTGAAGTATATTTACGATTTCAGCCCTAACGTTTCAGCCCCAAGATTTTTCAGATAATTCTTGATGGTATTGGAATCATCTTCTTTCAATTAGTCTGTGAGCTTCTTGGTTCTTCCTGGTACTTGGCATGAGGGGCTTCTTGTTGATACCTGGACATTTTTATGTTGTTAATGGAGACTCTGGAACTTGTGTAGACCATCTGCTTTGTGTGGCTTTTTCTGACACGTGGCACTGAGGAATGGCAGGTACCTTGTGCTGCCAGAAGGAGGTGGGAGTTTAGGGTCACTCTTTGGCCTCCAAGGCAGGGACACCGGGGAGCGCCTTGTTAATTGTCTCAGATGGTCCCGCTGAGACCTTACATGACAGGGGAAGTGGGTGCCGTTACTGCCCCAGCTGTGAATGTGACACTGAGGGATGGAGAAGGCCTTTACTTGCTCAGTCACAGAGCCACCATGTTGTATGCCAGTGACTAGAACCTGCATCAATGCATCAACCAAAGCGTCAGCTCTGACCCGTGCTGGACCATGAGCTCTCCGTAGAGGCTGTGATCGTGCCTTATGCATCCCTGTGTCCCGAGGGATTGGGACAGGGCCTGGCCCACCATGGAAGCACAGTACATGTGACGAACTGAACCATCACCGGAAATACCAACTGAACGTATAGGGAAGCTGCTACTCAGGCAGCACGGAGAAGCCTCACGCGGCGCCCACCCTCGGAGTCAGTGCATGCTCTGTCCACCTGGCCCTAAGCAGGTCACTCCACCTCTCTTAGCCTCAGTTTTCCTATCTAAAAACTGGGGCCAATGAGACCTCAGATTTCAATAAGGTAATACATGTGGGAGAATAGCAGCTCCTGGGGCGCCATCATCTTCCTGTGTGTCTCTGCCCACCCCTGCCGCGCTGAAGTCCTGTGGAATCTAGAGGACAAAGAACACCTAAGGGCCCAAGGGATGATCACGCGCCAGAGGAGCGAGGCTCTGAGAGCCTGGGAGGATGTTCAGGGTTAGACCAGAGGAGGATGTGGGTAGAGGCCATGGGCCTGAGGGGCGGGGCATCCAGAAGCAAGCAGGGGTGGGGGACGATGATTTGTGGAGACCGGCTGTGTGCGGAGAGCCCTGGGCAGCTCGGACTCGGGGCCCACGGGAGTCCAGCCTCACTGGGAGAGGAGCCCAGGACACCGCAGCCTGGGTCGAAGCCCCTGCAGGATGGAAAGGCACCGGGCTTCCCTCCTCACGTGAAGCAGAATGAGATGGGGCCGACCGCCTGGAGCCAGGTGAGCGCTGGGGGCCCGGCGTCACCGCAACAGAAGTCTCGGGCCGCTTGCCAGCACCAACCCGCCTGTATCCTTGAAAGGAGACAGTATGAGATCTGGGCCCAGATCAGAAGAAATGACATGGTCGGTTGCGTCCATGGAAGCCAAGGAATGAGGAAGGTCGCACACGTGGTGGCGAGGGTCTATTCAAAACCTTTTAAAGAAAACTTGGTTTCCAGTGACTTCTAATCCTGCAGCCTCCGGGATTGCCGCCGCTCCTGTTCATCCCCGGCTTCTCCCCAGTTCTGGAGCCTCCTCTTACAACCTCCGAGCAGATCAGCTCCTTCTGACCTGAAGAGCTTCGATTATTATCTTCCCCTGCCTGAAATGCTGCCCCCTGATCTTCCAGGGATGAGTCCTCACCCCCCCTAGATTTTAGCTGTGGTACCAGCCCAGCCAGCTTCATCGATGCCTGCACCACTGCCCTCCACAGTGTTCTGCCTGTCCTTTGGGTCACTATGAATTTTGTGGCCACTTATCTTTTCTTGTTGTTCTTATTATTTGAGGTCCGGCTCCAAGTTTCTGGAAAGCAGAGACATTGCACTTTCTGTGCACCAGCATAGACTCCTGCATTCAGCATGGTGCCGGGCCCCTAGTACATGCTTCTAGAAATTTCCTGAACAAATGGAATCGTGTACAGAAGATCTGCTTTTCCTAGGAGGGAGGGACTAAAGAGAACTTGCTAGAAGGAGAGATAGAGTAGGCTAAATAGATAAATACATTTAAGATGACGCTGGACAAAGTTAGAAATTTAATCGGGTTCATAAATTCTTTCTTTTTTTTTCAATAATTTGTACCTTTTGACTGCCATCACCCATTTTACCCACCCCCACCGACCCTGCCTCAGGCAACCACCAACCTGCTCTCTATATCTATGAGTTTTGGGGTCTTTTTTTTTTTTTTTTTCAGATTTCACTGCTAAATGAGATCATATAGCATTTGTCTTTCTCTGTCTTATTTCACTTAGATCAATGCTCTCGTGTTCCATCCATGTGCTTACTAGGCAGTATGCCTTTTTTTTTTATGGCTGAATAATATTCCATTGTGTATACAGACCACATTCTCTTCATCCATTCATTCACTGATGGACATTTAGGTTTTATCCGTGTCTTGGCTACGGTAGAAAATCTGCAATGAACATGAGAGTGTTCTTTTCAATTTTGTGTTTTTGTTTCTTTAGTCTAGATACCCAGAAGTGTCATTGCAGGATTGTATGACAGTTCTATTTTTATATTTTTGAAGAAACTCCATATTATTTTCTTCATCGTGGCTGCACCAATTTACATTCCCACCAACAGTGTACAAAGGGTCCCTTTTCTCCACATCCTCACAAACACTTGTTATTTTTTTGTCCTTTTTGATAATTCTAACATTATCATCTAACATCACCATTCTGACTGGAGTGAGAAGATAACTCGTTGAGATTTTGATTTGCATTTCCCTGAATGAGTGATGTTGGTGCTTTTTCATATACCCATTGGCCATCTGTATGCCTTCCTTAGAAATATGTCTGTTCAGATCCTCTGCCCATTTTTCAAGGGGACTTTTTAAAGTTTATTTTAAGAAAGAGAGAGAGGGAGGGTCAGAGACAGAATGAGAGAGAGAATCCCAAGCAGGTTCCATGTTCTGCAAGAAGCCTGACAAGGGGCTCGATCTCATAAACCATAAGATCATGCCTCGAGCTGAAATCAATAGTCGGATGCTTGACCGGCTGAACCACCCAGGCCTTTTTTTTTTTTTTTTTTTGCTATTGAGTTACACATAAATTATTTCTTAATATTTATTAGGAGCCTATTATGTTCCTTCTATGTGACAGAGAAGAATGATTAACTCAGTGGCCAGAGCTTCCCTTCAGCCAGGACATCCCTATGGATGGCTACATATTTTGAGTATTGGCCGTGATATATTGTTTATATAATTAAATAAGCTAACGTCCTTGATCTACAGTCAGGTGGAAAGAAATCAATACATGAATAGCCATTTATCAGGAGAATAGTGATAAAGTATATTAGAAAGGTTCAAAAGGCTACTAAGACCTGGGAAGGGAAGATGAATTTGGAGGGTGGGCTTCTGGAAGGCTCCTGGGGAGAAAGAAAGTTAATCCCAACTGGCAGCACATGGCGCTGAATGAGGGTGTGGGAGGAGAGCCCCCGGAAGCTGGTCCGTAGAGTTCAAAATGGTGCGAGTCTAGATCAATTTATGATGTGGAATGTAAGTCGAGGACTCCCCCTCCTTATGACTTGCCAAGTCTGTCCAGCTGGGTGACAGAGAAAGCCACAGAGAGCCTTGCCGCAGGTGAGCTGGTGCGCTCCAAGCTGCCATCGGGGGGCCCTTTGGAGGATGCATCAGGAGCAGGAGGTGCCAGAGCCGGCAAGGCAGCCAGAGGAAGGAAAAGGGGACCAATTCAGGAGACGAGGCACAGGAAGATGGGACAGGATGTGACGTCAGACGCTGAACCTCCTGAACCACCAGGTGCCCCGAACATTAGAGTTAAATGTTTGTCTTCAGTCATTATTATTTTAGGGCTATCTGTTATAGCAGCCAGACCGATACACTGTGCAACCACTAAGTTCTCTGTCCTGCAGCTTCTTAGACTTAGTTAGAGTTCGAGGGGAACCCCAAACCCACGTGTATCCTTGGCATTAGGGACACGCTAAGTAAGTCTTATCTCATTTAACTGTACTAAACATTTAAATGTACTGTCAGTTTAAATACACATGGGCATTGCTAATCAGGGATAAATTTATTTGGAAGTGTCACTGAATTTAAAAGTCTGCATGAGGAGAAAGGGAGATAAATAATGTATATAAACACCTAACATAGAGTATTCAATAACGATTAGTTATTATAAGGCTATAAAAATGTCTCCCAATCAACAATTGGTACCATGGTGGGGAGTCACTAAATGTCTTGATGGTAAAGGACTGGGTGGATGTCCTGGTTGGGGAGGGGGCTGTCGTGTGTGGCAGACGTCAGTTGGTTATCCGAGGAGGTCCTTGGTCACCCACACTTGCCCCAGTGAGCAGAGATGGGACAACCTCGAGCTCTCCTGCCCTCACCAAAGCAGAGGTCAGGGTGCTAATCACCGATACGCCCTGTGACAGGCCAGGCCCATGACCTCAGGATTCTAGTTCAAAATGAAACCAAGACCTTGGAAAGCAAGGGGACAGCCTGATGTGAGCTGGAGTGGAACGGGGCCAGTCCAGCCCCCACTGATGTCACCTACGTGGCCATCAGCCTCCTCCTCCCCACCTGAAACACAGATGAAAACCTCAAGTTCCCATGGGTCCTTGGACTGGGTATCCTCACTGCCTGCAGAACTGCTCCCCAAGAAACACTTGCATCCTCACCACCCAGAAAGCTGATGGAGCATTTCACGTCCGTGTTGGACAGCACAAGAGTTCCTTCTGGAAGCCTGGAGGGATTTAGAGACCCTGTTCCACACAGCAGGAGCCTGAAGCTTAAGAGGTTAACTGACTTGGCTCAGGTCACATAGGTGGTGAGAGGCAGAACCGGGGCAAGTTTTGACATCTGTGCTCTTCATCGATTGCATTTGCCCTGCTATCTCTTGGCTTATAGCAAGCGCAGTCAGCCAAACAGTCGGGTATAACTGATCCAATGACCACGCCCAATGGCTTGGTCACCTTGTAGGGCATCCAGGCATCAATGGACATGAAGAAAGATTCAAGGGAAACGTTGGACCCCTGAGGCTGTGCATAGTCTTGTGCCATTTCTGATCCATTTTCTTCACATCTTATCATCCAAAGATCATTGTACATTCTCTTTAAAAACAAAATTTTTCAATGTTTTATTTATTTCTGAGAGAGAGAGAGAGGAAGAGAGAGCGGGAGCAGGGGAGGGTCAGAGAGAGAAGAAGACAGAGAATCCGAAGCAGGCTTCAGGCTCTGAGCTGTCAGCACAGAGCCCAACATGGGGCTCGAACCCACAAACTGTGATATCATGACCTGAGCCGAAGTCAGGCGCTTAACTGACTGAGCCACCCAGGCGCCCCTATTGCACGTTCTCAGTCACCAGGTGAGAACAGGGTGGGTACCCTCAGTGTAAGTGCCCGTTCTGTGCCAAGTGAAAATACAAGCAGAGAGAGAGCGAGTCACAGGCACTGATCACTGCCAGTGGGCCAAGCACTTTATGGAGGCGGTTTTATTGTATTTACTCTCTTGGAGAAACTTATGTAGTTTCCATTCTATCCTCCTTCTATCCGAGGGAATGAAACTAGGAGAAGCCAGATGGTCAGGTCCCCCAGCCACGAGGGACAGACAGGGTTCTGAAACAAAGCCTGTTGGCTTCAGACCCATGTTCTTTCTGCTCCAAAGGGTGGTCTGACCGTTTTATTGCTTCACCTTTAATTTCTACAAATTTCTACCATTCATTTTAACTTTTAGTTTGCTACTGAAATACCCACTATTTTAGAAGAATGACATTTACTTTCTGTGATCCCACTCAGCGATGACCAAGTCAGACCGGTTCACTGGGACGTCAGGAGAGAAGAAGTTTCTGGAGAATGTGTTCCTTCAGCCTGTTTTGCTACATATGGTCTCTGTGTGAGAGAAAGAGAGAGAGAAAGATGGGAGAGGGAAGATTGTCATGGGAATGTGAGTGCTTGTGAGCAGAAAACCTTTCCAGGAAAAACAAATCAACATTTATAGAGGAAGTGATTTCTTCCGTTGGTTGAAGACTGGCTGCCCGCTTACTTCGCCAATGTTATTTCCAGTTGCTTCTCCAAATGAGTCCTCAACCCCACTCACATGTGTTCTGAGTCCAAAGATTCCTGACTATGCCCCTCAGCCATCACCGGGGGTTTCCATTTCCCCCCAAAGCTGAGTTTGTCAGGGGATGGGGCCACCTTCAGGTGAGGAACGGGGACTTTTCTTTGTATCCTGAAAGCCAAGTTCCTTGCCCGACAGCTCGTGTATTCTCCATACAGAAGAAATATCTGGGTGCCCGGACCCCAGGTGGGCAGCGCTGAATGCCTTTCCTGGGCTTGCTTTGGTGAGTCCCACCTGTCCTCTGAGGGACTGGGCCAGCCCTCCAGGACCCCAGGTGTCAGAACTGAGACCACTGAGTAGAAGTTGCGTAGTCATGATTACCAGAGGTCATGATTAAAAGTGTCATTTAAAAAAATCGGGGGAGGGGGGCACCTGGGTGGTTCAGTCGGTTAAGTGCCCAACTTCAGTTCAGATCATGATCTCGCGGTTCATGAGTTCGAGCCCCGCCTTGGGCTCTGCGCTGACAGCTCGGAGCCTGGAGCCTGCTTCGGATTCTGTGTCTCCCTTTCTCTCTTCCCTTCCCCTGCTCACACTGTGTGTGTGTGTGTGTGTGTGTGTGTGTGTGTGTGTGTCAAAAATAAATAAACATTTAAAGTTTTTAAAAATAAAAAGATAAAAAACTTTTTTGCAGAGGGGCGCCTGGGGGGCTTAGTCAGCTGAGTGTCCGACTTCAGCTCAGCTCATGATCTCATAGTTCTTGAGTTCGAGCCCCACATGAAGCTCTCTGCTGTCATCACAGAGCATACCTCAGATCTTTTGTTCCCCTCTCTCTCTGCCTCATCCCTGTGCTCATTCTCTCTCTCTCTCTCTCTCTCTCTCTCCAGCAAAGAAACATTAAAAAAATTTTTTTGGGGGGCGTCTGGGTGGCTCAGTCGATTAAGCATCCGACTTCGGCTCAGGTCATGATCTCACGGTTCGTGGGTTCGAGCCCTGCGTCGGGGCTGTGCTGTGCTGACAGCACAGAGCCCGAAGCCTGTTTCAGATTCTGTGTCTCCCTCTCTCTCTGACCCTCCCCTGCTCACGCTGTCTCTCTCTCTCTCTCTCTCTCTCTCTCAGAAATAAATAAAACATTAAAAAAATTTTTTTCCAAAAAATGTTTTTTCATGGAATCAGATTGCAACACAACGTAAGAAAGAACATTCTAATTGTAGACATTCTCTGAAGATGAAAAGGAAGGTAGTGAGCTGCCTGCCACCAGACGTGCGCAAGCAGAGACTGGTGGAGAACTATTTGTATGATGACTATTTGGATATTCCTTCAACAAATATTTGTGGCCAGCAAACCCTGGATAAATCAGAGCGCAGGGTTTGGGAGGATTCTGGCGCATCGTCATCTCTGATATCTCTGGCACATCGTCATCTCCGATATCTCTGGCACATCAACCTTCAGGGTCTCTCTTGTTCCGTTTGTAAAAGAAAGAAGTAGGGGAGGGTTACAAAGCACAGAACCTAGTCAGCCCACTGTGGCAGCATTCGCTAAAAAATGCAAGTGTGGGGTCTGCGGGGGCGCCTGGGTGGCTCACCCAGTTAAGTGCCCGACTCTTGGTTTCGCCTCAGGTCATGACCCCAGGGTTCCTGGGTTCCAGCTCTGCATCGGGCTCTGTGCTGACAGGGGGGCCTGCTTGGGATTCTTTCTCTCCCTCTCTCTCTTCCCCTGACCCATGCTTGCTTTCTCTCTCTCTGTCTCTCAATAAATAAATAGACATTAAAAAAGAAAAACTACAAGTGTAATGGTAAGGGTGTTTGTACCAGACGTCTGTTACAGCAGGGTGTATATTACTTGAAAAACAACTAGAAACCTCCTCATTATATCAGCGGGAGGTACTCACTGTTAAATACATTACAGTGTATCCGTAGTACAGTTTAACAGCCTAGTATTGGAAAGCTTATGCCAGAGATGTGTGTGCCCAGGCCTGAGAATTTGACCTTGACGTATACTGATAAGCAATTCCTAAGTGTGGCATACTGCATGGTACCAACTACACGCGTGCACACATCAATCTGTCGTGGCCATGAGCGTAAAAAACCTTGTGAGGAGGTGCAGTTGTTCAATACCAGTCATGCCAAGAGGTAAGATAAGAGGAGGTCTGATGAGTTATAATTAGATCCAGGACCATTCCATGGAAAACTCAAACCCCCACCCCCACCTCCGCCACCACCACCACGAAAACAGTGGCTTAAGTATTAGCCACTCCTAAATATTAGGAGCTTTCGTTTTCTCTCACAAAAGGAAGTTGAGAAATAGGTGGTCCAGAACTAATGTGGAGGTCAGTAGGGAGCCATCAACTCAGGCTCTGTCTTTCTGCTTCACCCTCCTGACTAAGGGCAACTGCTCAAGGCCACTTGTGGTCCAAGATGGTGGCTGGTGCCCAAGCAGTCACGTCCAGGTAGGAAGATGGAGGAGCGATTTGTGCCTCTTCTAGGGGCGCTGTCTCAGAAGTCCTGTCAACCATATCTAATAGCAAAGGAGGCTGGGAAATGTAGTCTTTCAGCTGGCCACAATAATTGCGTTATATTATATTGCATCATTTTATATTTTATGACATTGGGCAGCCTCAATAATGTAAGAAAATACTAAGAAGGCTAGGGAGAATGGATATTGGGTAACCAAGTAGGGATCACTGCCACAAGTCGATAAACATTTAAAAAAATAGACTCCCATATTATCTGGCTAAATACAGTGAGACTGCATTGCTTTACATTTAAAGCAATTCAATTAGGTTAAAAATTTTTTTTACTTGTATTTATTTTGAGAGACAGAGCACGAGCATGGAAGGGGCAAAGAGAGAGGGAGACACAGAATCTGAAACAGCTCCAGGCTCAGAGCTGTCAGCACAGAGCCCCACACGGGGCTTGAACCCACAAATCGTGAGATCATGACCTGGGCAGAAGTTGGACGCTCAACAGACTGAGCCACCCAGGTGCCCGAGGAAAAGTTTCTAAAAGAGAAGGAAGGAACTAAGTTTTCTTAGCACACTCCATGAGCCAATCAGGTATTTCACGTGTCCGCTCATTTCATCCTCATGGGGACCCCGAGGCAGAGACTGACTACCCCTTCCCCTTTGAAAAGGGAGGGTCCACAATGCAGAGGGATGACACAAATTTCCAGAAGTCTTGCTGTCACTGAGGACCAGAGTCAGGATTGGAATCCGAGTGTGTGTGATTATAAATTCTGTGCCGCAATCTCTAAGACCCTTTTGAGCAAGGAGGGGAAAAAAACCAAAAACCAAAACACAACTCCACGTGTGATTCCAGAATCCTAGATCTGGAAGGGACGGGATTCGCCACCCCTGTCATTGGGATGAGGCCTCGACAGTGAACTGTGACTCTTCTTTAACTGTCTCACCTCTGATGAGTGTTACCCAATGGGCAGGCTTAGGGGGACACCCACCTGTGTTTCTCTCTAGGATCCATTCATTTCCCTGCAACAGGAATCTTTTCCCTTTTCTTTTTGTGTCTCTTGCTAATTTTCATGCAAACATTCAAACAAAGACAAGGAGGTAAAAAAATAAAGAATACTTTTTCATCCCCCAACCCCCCCTTACCCCGGTTTCCTAACGTAAGTCTGATTTCATAACTGTGACAAAGACAAGATCAGAGTCTTATACAAACACTGGGTTCCTCTCAGATTTTCATCGATGTGACTTTATGAGGGAGTCATGGAGGGGAACCTGGAAGAATAACACCATTCCAGGGGCGCCTGGGTGGCTTAGTCGGTTAAGCGTCCGACTTTTGCTTAGGTCATGATCTCGCGGTTCGTGGGTTCGAGCCCCGCGTCGGGCTCTGTGCTGACTGCCAGCTCAGAGCCTGGAGCCTGTTTCAGAGTCTGTGTCTCCCTCTCTCTCTGACCCTCCCCTGCTCATGCTGTCTCTCTCTCCTAGAAATAAAACAAACAAACAAAAAAAAAACAATCTGTGTTATATTTAAAAAAAAAAAAAAAAAGAATAACACCATTCCAGCCCAGATGCTGTCTGCTGCCTGCTGTGTGGGGAAACATGAGCACCATGGGTATTTTCCTTGAAGTACTTTCGATTCTAGACCGGACAGAAACAAACATAAAAAGAAGATACTGCCTTGCTCCGTCCTGCACCATACTGCGGCCGGGTCCTGGGCCTCCCCACCCTACCAGAGATATATTTTGTCCCTGAAATGTAAGTATCCCTCGGGGAAATACGAACAACTTCAATGCAGAGTCTTTTCCATTTGGGGTTTTGTGTGTCCCTTTAAAATTCCAATAAAGGACTTGTCCTGCCCTCTTGAAGCCCTAAGTCCAAGTTGGATCTTCCCATGAGAGCCTGTTGAATATTGGCACGCTGCGGGCATTTCTGCTAACCTGCATCGTGCACTTGTTTGGGGGTGTGGAAGGGAGTCAGCCTGACCTGGGGTTGGCTGGGGGGAGTCTAAGCCTCTTTCCTCACCTGCTGTGGGGACTCAGGCCATTCGCTGCCCTGGGTCTATCTTCTCATCTGTGAAATGGGGATAGTGTGTTCATTTTTTTCTCCCCCAGTGTGATGCAAGTCCTTCCCGGATGGGAGAAGAGGTCTTTACCCCTCCCGCCAGGCAACAGCGATTTCCAGAAAATGTGGCTGCTTCTGCGGTCTGAGCTCAGAGGGGCAGGGCTACCCCTCAGGCTGCGCCCAAAGGGTTCCCACACGCACGGACCCGCACCCCTACTGGACCCCCCAAGATGGAATTTGAACCAACCAACGCGTAATTGGAAAACAACTTGTTGGAAACCAGTGAATGCGGCCAGGATTCAACCTTCACCTCCCAGCTGCACCTCAGGCTCAGACAAAACACCAGTTAGTGAGGCAAACAACCATTTTCTCAGCAGGGGTGATGTTATTGGACTGGATCCGCTGTGTCTCCATGGCTAACTCAGGACACTTGAACTTGATGCATTGATTGCATAACTTGGGATGTTGGGTTATGTATGACTTTATCTCAAGATATTGGGCCGATTGAGCTCCTACTGTATACCAGCCTTTATGTTAGCTTGTTTCCATATGAATTCTCTCAAACAGCCTAGGTGAGTGTTCCGGTCATTTCTATGAGCAGTTATTCAGCATACGCCCCTCCGCAGCCTGGTGGGTGAGCAGGCAGGTTCTAGAGTCAGTCTGCCCGGCTGCGTGTTGTGGCTCCATTGCTTACTAACCCGGTGACGAGAGCAAGCTGACTGCACTCTGTGAACCTCAACTTTCTCCCAGGTAAAGTGGAGGTAACTCTACGAGTATGAAACAGGAAATCTTCACGGAGTGCGTGGCACACGGTGTGTTCTCTACAACGTCTCTGAGATGGGGGAACCCAGGTGGCCCGGCCCTTGGGGCTGAGCAGGCGGTAGAGACACAATCCCAGCTCTGAGACGTTTGTGGGCTAGGGGGAGGCATGGCAAAGTGAGGCTGGGATCCCAGGGCCCTCTTTTCCTAAATGAGGACATTGAGGCTCACCAAGGACTCACCAAGACCCCCCACCACACAAGTGGAGGTCTTTGCGCTGACCTGTCACGTGATTCTTCTCTTTCTTGGCTGCCTCCTCTAGGTTATTACATTTACAGAATTCCGGGAGGGGCACTGCCTGGTTGAAAAAATAGGCTTCTCTGCCACCATCTTTCTGAGTCTGAGTGAGCACTCAGGACATGGGTACGGTCAAGGGTAGGAGTGGCCTTGGCCTTGACGGATCTGCCTTTATCTGGAGGCCTTTTGCTTTGTACAGCCCAGTAGGGGAGGGAAGGGGGCTGGAGAAAGCTGGTATGAGTCAGTGAGGCTGGCCCTGTACAGAAACATGGGAAGGAGACTCAAGAGAAATGTAGGGGAAGTTTCTGGTATCTGCTGCTGCCCATAGCATCACACTCGCCTTCAGAATGATCTGAGGCATCTCAGTTTCTCTCAGCGATGGCCGCTGACATCGGGGCTCCAGCAAACTTCTTCAAGGTCCACAGCCAAGCGCGTGTATTCATTCTTCCTTTGAAACACCCCCTACCCAGCGTTCCTGCCTTCGGGTCCTCCGCACATCGGACGTCAGGCAGTGGTTTCCACCTCTACCTCCTTGCACAGCCTCCATCCAGGCCGGACCGTCGTGGGGTACACTTGTAAGAAGCAGCTAATTCCTGCACCAGCTTTGCTTTCTAGCAGCAGGGTACATTCTGGCCGGTGACCTAGTCGCTCGGCTTTCTGTGGCCCCATCTGTAAAGTGGAAATCACAAGAGCGAGGATGAGAGACCATGGACAGCTGGAATCTATCAAGCCTAGTGGCCCAAGTGCTTCCCCAGCAGGAGATCACCGCAGCTTCACCGCACGCGCTGAGGTAGGTATCGGTGTTGCAGCCTCCGTTTTACAGAGGAAGGAAGCAAGTCCCGGGGAGCTCGGGGCAGTTCGCATCTATGCCCGAGTGCGAGTGAAGAAAAGAGTGGGGGAGCTGGGGGCTGAATGGGACGGTGGGGAAGCTGAGTCTGGGACCTGTCCCGAGGCTGGAGGCAGGAAAAGGCAGATGGGTCTGGGTTCAAATTCGACCGCCATAGCTAGAAAGGCACTGAGCTCTCCGAGCCTCCTTCTCTTTCTAGGAAGCAAAGCAGAGCCCTGAAGGGTTTTAAGCAGGGTGATGACATAATCTGTCGTGGGGCTAATTGTGTCCTGGCAAGGCAGGCCTGAGCGTCCACGCCAAACCCCCAGGATGGCACCCGGGGCCTCCGTAAGAGGTTCCCCAAGTCCAGCCGTTGCTCCTTGGAGAAGGTTCGTCTTCCCAGATAAAATCTGCAAAGGGTAACGACCTCTCGCTTCCTCCTGGACCGCCCCGGGGCTCCCTAAGCCGGGGAGGATGTGAGCAATGCTGGAGAAGTTCTCGGAAGCCAGGGCTTGGAGGCGCCTGCCCGAGGCTGAGCCCAGGGGGAGGAGGAGAAGAACAGAAACAGCCTGGGGAAACAAACCCACAACCTACAAACAAGGCGTGTGTTTGTTACAGGAAGAGAAAGGGCCCATTCAGCTCTGGGCCCCGGGTGCCCAGCGGTTCCTCCAGCCTGGAGCTCCAGGCGGCTCCGTGTCTGTCCTGGGACACGGCTTCCCTGAAGCCACCTGTGACCCCTGGCTACAACCCTAGGGGTTGTAGGGGATGAGGCCTGACGCATCCCCAAGGTGGCGAGGATGAAGGCAGCTGTGCTTGTCCCCAAATGCTCATCAGAGTGGCGGAGACACCTCTCCCTCCCCCACATCCTGGGTGGGGTTTCCTTCTCACTTCCCCTTCCTCAGCTCTGTTCACGGTATCTTCTCTCTTCACTCACTTCTGAAACCCAGGGCAAACAGTGGAACTCTGGCTGGAGTGGAGAGAATTACTCCAGGCATCTTGGGATGGGGCAGGAAAAAGTAGTAACAGTTATTGAATGCCTACTATGGGCCAAGCATTCTGCTGAGCCTTATTAATCTACTACCCTCAGCACAGCACCGAAGTGGCTGGATCTGACTGAGAGTCCATTCTCTTTCCAGCACAGAATCCACCCCACGGGGGTTGTGCTGGTGAGAACTAAGGTAGGGAAGAGGAGAGGCTACAGTGAATGAGGAAGCAGACAGTACACAGTAGGCGTATTCAAGAAGTACAGCTGTATCCCGGCTCTGAGTTTCTACGGTATGTGCTGAAGACTTGTAAAATGGGAGATGCAAAAGAACGGCTGCGTAACCAGTTCATTTGTTTCATTCAACAAGTAGTTAACAAATATTTACTGAGTACCTACTGTGTGCCAGAGACGGTGGAGGGGCCGGAATACATCTGCGAAAGAGGCAGAAAATGCCCCTGCCTTCATGCAGTGCGCAGTCTAGTGTAACATCAGGGAGCGGTATTCTCTTCATGCCTTTATCTGGCGCGAGTGTGGACTGCCTACCTGTGTTCTAGATTCTGTTCTCTGCCCTGTGGTCTTGGGCTGAAGTCCGTTAGGCCAGGAGGCAGCACTTACCCGGGGCTGGACTGTGGCTTTGTGCGGACTTCAGAAAAGGGGTCTTTTCCTCTGTCGTCTGCCAGAAGAATTGTCCCAACCAACATACGAATGGAGAGTAACCACCATGTGATGCTCGCTTGGAGTCGTGTAGTGAGCAAGCTTCTCAAGGAGCGACCATACCCCATGCAGCCATGCGGAGGCTGCTAAGGAGACCCTCCAGCTCCAGGGAAGGGTCTCTGCACTGTTCCACACACACAGGATGGGCTGCGTCTTGACAGCACCAATCACAATGTTTAAAATTTTTTTAATTGTTTTAAAATTTTTGAGTGATAAAGAGAGCAGGGGCAGAGAAAGAGAGAGAGAGAGAGAGAGAGAGAATCCTAAGCAGGCTATGCACCATCAGCATGGAGCCCGATGCGGGGCTCGAACCCACGAACCGTGAGATCACCACCTGAGCTGAAGTCAAGAGTCGGAGGCCCAACCTACTGAGCCACCCAGGAGCCTCACAACACTAACGATTATTAACAAAAATTAGAGCTGGCATTTACTAACGACTCCCTGATATTTCAGACACTGTGCTATACGTTCCTGATATCATTCAGTTTTCCAAGCCTCCTAGGAGGTAGTGTCGCGGGCTGAGTTGAGTCTCCCTCAAATTCTAACCCCCAGGGCCTCAGAATGTGACCTTATTTGGAGACAGGCTCTTCAAAGCAGCGATTAAGTTAAATTGAGGTCATGAGGGTGGCCCCTCATGTCCTTGTAAGAAGGGGGATTAGGACACAGCCAAGTACAGAAGAAGAGTGAAGATCACAGGGAGAAAGCAGCCGTCTCCAGGAAAGAGGTCCCTGAAGAAAGTCACGCTGCTGACACCTTGACCTTGGACTTAGAGATTCCAGAATAGTAAGAAAAGAAATTCCTGTTGTTTAAGCCACCCAGCCTGTGGTGCTTTGTTATGCGGCCCTAACAGACTAATACAGGTAAGTACTATTTTCCCCCATTTTATCCCTAAATACAAACCAAGTCTCAGAGAGGCTATGTAACTTATTCAAAGTCACACAGCTAAGAAGTGGGGAGATGAGGTGAGAACTCAGATCTGCCGGACTCCAAGCCCATGCGCCTAGCCACAATGCACTGGACAGATTTTTTAACCTTTGATACTCTTTTGGGCCTTTTGGAGATCTGGTTTTAACTACATCTCTGCAAGTGAGCGGGTCAGGGAGAGGGAGTTTGGCACTGAACCTGCCTGCACACCCTGAACAGCCAGGCCGGCGGGCTACCTTCTCCTCCAGGCTCTGCCCTCCCAGCTGGGCCAGGCTAAAGAAATTGTCTATTCATTTGGTTTTGTTTTCTAAATCATCTTGGTCTTTGGAGGCAGTGACCTTTAGAAAAAGAAAGAAAAATACAAAATATCCCAAAGACAGTGACTCATCTGAAAAGTCAACTCTCGACCAGGGTGCAGGGAGCTTTGTCACAAGTCCGATAGTAAATATCTCAGGTTCTGCCTATTGCGCGGTCTCCATGGCAACTACTTAATTCTGCCTCTGTAGCTGCCACGGTGGATATGCAAATGGACGAGCCTGGCTGTGTTCCAATAAAACTTTATTTATAGGCACTAAAATTCGAATTTTACATTATTATCCTCTGTCACGAAAAATATTACTCTTCTTTGGATTTTTTTCTACCACTTGAAAATGTAAAAACCGTTCCTAGCCGGCGGGCCCTGTGAGAACAGACACTGGGTCCGTTTCGGCCTGTGGGTTATGATTTGCTAGTTGCTACTGTAGATAATTGTGTTTGACACTTGTGCGAAGTGATTTTCCAGCTCTCTGTAGGTGCTGAAGCGTGATAAGAACGATTTTAGGTGTCCTGAACCGCACCAACTGTATGCGGTATGGCCTGGGTTTTGACAGATGCCCAGTCGGCCCCCAGCATCCGTCTGTCAGGGTCACCTTTCTCTCCTGTTACCTAAGACACTGGTTCTGAAGCACCCGGATGTAGAGATCAGGATCCTTGGGATCCCTGCCCAGACTGCCAGCCCACTGGCTGTGCCTGTGTGTGTGTGCCTCAATTTACACAGAACGTTTTTAAAGACCAGATGATATTCAAGAGGCAGAGGGGTGCCTGGGTGGCTCAGCCAGTTGGGCATCTGACTTCGGCTCATGATCTCACAGTTCATGGGTTCAAGCCCCACATCGGGCTCTGTGCTGACAGCTCAGAGCCTGGAGCCTGCTTCAGATTCCTCGTCTCCCTCTTTCTCTGCCCCTCCCCTGCCCATGCTCCATCTCTCTCTCTCAAAAATAAATAAACATTAAAAAAATTTTTAAACAAAGGCAGAGTGCTTTGGAAAAGGTTTGAGATTGTCCTGACCAAGGCGCTCCGCAGCTCAGTGCCAGATAACACAACTATCCTGCAAGCCACACATGTAATTTAATACATAAAATGTCCCAGTAACCATGTTTATAAAATGAAAAGAAGAAAACAAAACTGACTCAAATTTTATTTCTCTATTTAATCCGGTATCTCCAATATCATTTCAATATGTAATCAATATTTTAAAATGGACATATTATATAAGCTTTTCTTCACGCAAAGTCTTTGAAAACCGGCGCGCATGCATGCTGCCAAGCATCTGTCGGCTCGGAAGCTACACCCTCATCAGACCTACTCTATCTGTCGTCAGTGCTCATAAAACTTGCAACTGGAAGAGTAGATTCACAGGCCTGACTTGTTCTGAACATACTTCAGGGCTTTCCAATATCTGAATCGATAATCATTTTTAAAAATTTCAATTTCAACCCATGACAGTGAAATCAAACTGAACACCCAGGTCCTCCGTGGCGCTCATCTCACATCAAGTGCTCAAAAGCCACACGTGGCCAGTGGCTGGAGTATTGACCATGAGGTGCCAGCACCTCATTCATTCATTCATTCATTCACCCCACATTCCTGAGTGGACCCCTGCCCCTGGGAGCCACAGTGCTCGTCCCGGGAAGAGGCAGAGAAGTCAGTCCTGTGTTAGGACAACATCATGGCCTCCCTTCTCTCCCCACCAGTGATGCTGTTTGCCTGCGTCTCAGTCTTCCTGTCTGTAAAATGGGTGAAAGGAAGTGGTGTCTGTCAATGATCCCCAAAGGTTCCACCCAGGCCCACTAGGTGCGACATTGTCAGAGAAGCTGCACAGGGGTCTTGAGGTCAGGCTGAGCTGGGTTTGAATCTCAGCTCCTTGCATAAGCAATGGCTCCAGTCTGAGCCTCAGTTTCCCCACTCTGGGCTGGGCGGATGGCAGAGAGGATTACAGGAAGAGGCTCTTGTATGGAGCTTTTAGCAGAGCAACCCCTACCCCCTCTCCCCCCGCCCTGCCTTAATGCCCAGGGGGTGAGGATGCCTGGTCAGATGGAAGATGGGACGAGGTGGGGGACGAGGGGTGGGGGGGGGCGGCCCGGAAAGTAGAACGAACTGGAAGCAGCAGGTGCGGGTGCGGTAGGAAGGAGCAAAGTCCCTGCAGGGGACGGTCTGTCTGTCTCCCGGGAGGGAGGGGCTGCCCCACCCTGGAGCCCTGCCCTGCTCTGGGCCACGCATCTGGCAAGGCTCTGAATCACCTCCTGGCCTGAGGGATTCCTGGGAGGGGCGTGCGGGGCTGCACGTCCCACTGAGGCAGGGCAGGAAGGGGGAGAGGGAGGGTGGCTTGCTGTGCCAGCTCCCTCCTCTGCCTTGGCAGCCCCAGCAGGGAAAAGACCCAGGTTTGCAGGCACTGGTTAAGGGCCTTCTTGGGGCTCAAGGACCCCAGTCCAGCTCCGCGGGGGGGATAGACCTATAATTTTATCCCAAGGCAGGTGGGCGTTGGTGCCCGGCCTGCCTTCCAGCTGCAGTGAGCCTGGCCTGCGCCCTGCGCCCTGCGCTCTCCGAGCTGCTGTTTACATGACTGCAAAAGGAGCCTAAATAACACGTTCCGTATTGTAAATACTGCGGCTATAAACACAGGGGTGCACGGATCCCTTTGAATTAGTGTTTCCCACGCTGCGGGTAAACACGCAGTGCCCCCGTCACAGGGTGGCTCTATTTTTACCTTTTTGAGGACCCTCCACGCCGTCTTCCAATGTGGCTGCGCCAGTTTGTGTTGCCGCCAACCAGGGAACAGACCCTTAACTTGAGGGAACGTGCAGACGGTTACCAGAGGGAAGGGGTGGGGGGGGGCTGGGGGA